>NC_038044.1:38416039-38572427 GCF_002211085.1 Panicum hallii
CCTGTCACTCGCGCGATATAGGAGTTGCATGTTACATTCCTGCAAACCACTATAAGGATGACGGACAGGGTCATGTGTTGTATCATGACCTGGAAGTTTACCCTGTCTGTTTTGATAAAAGTTAAGGTCGAAATGTGTGGTAGTGGTGGCTAAGTTTTTGAAAGTACTAGCCACATGCCGCGAAATATGGTAAGCGGTAAGCCTAGTAACCAATCGGCCCGGCAAGTGGACATACCTCCCACCACTCAATTTATGTTATATTTACACGCACCGATGTGTGGGAGTACGTTCTGCAAGGCAGACGGGAATACGGTTTGTAGTCGCACTACAGACGTATTCCTGTACACATTGGGTGTGCGTACGTCCTGCAGTCGCTTGTGGTGGACCTAATCCACAACCCGGAATGAAAGGCAAACGGTTGCTTCGGAACGATCGTTGGATCTTCCAAGCGGTGTGTTAGGTTTACCTTGCAAGGTTAAATTCGATTCGAATCGTCCGCCTCTCACGAGGATTGAGACTGCTTATCCCTTCTGCCACATTGAGTAAGAAGAGGAACTAATGATAGGTAATCTTGTTGAATGATAATCACTACCCTGCTTGCTTAGTGTAGGTGCTAATCTAGAATAATTACTCAACTAGAAGATGAAGGCTAAAACTTGAAAATAGTACATACTCTTTTTACTTTTCAGCTGAAAATAAACCCAGAACCTTACAAAGCCTGCATGGTCTAGTTACGGGCTAAGTATACCCAGCCCCGGGTAAGCCTTGCTGATATTAGAATACTCAGCCTTGCCAATATTTGTTTCAGGTATAACCTACGAGAATCCCACGGACAACCTTGTGTGGCCAACGTCCGTTCCTTTTGGCTGGTCCGTGGAGTGGACCCGTCCCCGGCCGGCACAGATCCTCCGGATGACACCAGGCCCTGGGCTAAGTTTGATGTTCGCCTTCGCGACGTGTGTAGTCGCGTAAAAACCTTTTCTTCTCTGTGAGGTTAGACAAGCTGTTACGCTTGTCAGTTTGAACATGGTTTGTATAATTTTACTTCGCTTTGAACTCGTTCGTAATAATTATATGGTTGTAAATTAAAAAGAGATGAGCTATTCTGATGGGAACTCGCCTTCGTGCGAGGTAAACCTGCTTCGATCCTGCTGAACCGTGTGTATCGGGCGGAGACCCGACAGACCAAAGGATTGTTCCGTTTGAAGTGCGTTGGGCTGATTGCAGTTGTACGGCGATCAATAGCGCACTTGAGCCGGAATAATTCGAGCGGTTCTGCCACAGCTGGTATCAGAGCTGTAGGTTTATCTTTACATCTAGAATAGCTCTTAAAAGGTGTTTTCTGGATAAAAGTTGCCAACAAATGAGTTTACAAAATACGTTGGATCCGTTAAGTGTCTTAGAACGTAAAGCCCTAAGGGTTTATATGGGAAAGTATCAGGTGGCTAATGGTACTATATAATGTATAGATAGATCTGACTTGCAGCACTACTTTCTGTCAAAATTTAAATTCCTGCACAACCCAACCTTACTTCCTGTAACGACATCTACGAACGGAGGTAAGAAGTAAGGATCCTCAGCCAACTGAGGGAGCTTGGCCTTCCCGTCGGTGATGCGAACCGAACGCTGTTTCTCAACAGTGGCCTACTTGAGATGCTGCCAATATACCAACTTAGGTTGATTATATTGGGAGTATATGGTTCGGCGCAGGGTATGGCGATCGCTGTTCATACCCCCGCATTTTGCGGTACCCCCCGTGAATACGTTGTTTCGATAACGTATGCTAACGTTGTCTGTACGGCGGTAATTGTACAGATGCTGTTTCTATAGTGAACAGTAATGTTTTGGGGACGCTTTCATGTCGTGCTGCCATGAAAGGTTCATGAGATATATATATATATCTGTGTGTTCTTCTGCAAGTACACTAACCACGTTTACGCTATTAGGATGCGTAGGGTTTACCGACTAGTTATATATAGTGAGAGACGTATGGTTATGCCACCGGAATTAATTACGTAAGTCCGAAAATATTCGGCAGTTGTTTTGGTTGCGAGGACGAGTAGCGCGTGCATGCATCTTTTGTCAATAAAAGAATTTCATATATGATGACATGTTGTTTGTTTTTGGAATGGGATAATGAAGAGTTAAGGATAGCTTTAAGTTGGGTATCTTATATGGGATCTTAGTTTTCCATCTGATTTCCAGCCTTTGCTGTTAACAGAATTGGTTATCTTGATTTGTTTATCTTGTACTCTCCTAACAAGATAACAAGTTTTACCATTTGCATCCTGGTCGCAGATGGCAGCACCTTCCAATGTTTTCTGGGATCCGGAAGGGGCATCTCCACACTAATGCCCTTCACTGGGAGGGTTTTCCCCGCTTGCTATGGGAATCTTTGCAGGCTTTCCATTATACAGAATCCCCTCAGTACGACGCTGTTGAACATGTGGAAGACGGAATCCATAGGGCCTATGTCAGGATGAGTATACCTCAGCATCCTTTCCGTTCACGATGGCAGCCTATTGAGATCAGTACGACGGCTACAGAATTATGGACGCCATTGAAGCAGCGGCCCTAGAAGCCATTTATGCTTTTTGCAGTCAACACCCCGAGGAAGTTGTAGGACAACCTATAGGTTTGTTTGCCACAACAGATCCTGGTTGAAGCGGAGCGAGACCTCGGAACAATTCCTGAAAGTCATAGGCTGGAAGGTCCACCAGAAGAAGTAGTGCAAGGAATGAGGCGTTATACGGGCGTGCAATACCACTATCACATGCTGCTACGCCGTGAGATAGGCCATCTGATTACTGCCGCACGAAGTTTCCACGGGGACGCTGCCAGATACTTCACCCAGGCAGACCAACTTCAAGCAGTGGTAATTGAGAAGAATGGAATAATCGCTACTCAAAACGAGACCATCCATCATCGTGAAGATCAGATCAACGAGAGTGATCACATAATCACTCAGCGGGATACTGTTATTGAATTTCTACAGGCACAAGTTCAAGATCTGATCCTTGCAGTGGATGATGCTCAAGCTCAGATTGAAGAATTGCAGCAGCCCCCGATTCCTCCCGTTGCACCTGCAGCACCTGAAGCTGAAGAGGAAGATCCCGAGGAGATCGAAGGAGTCTCCGAACTTGATTCTGAGCATGGGGATCCTGTCGTCAGTCCCCACCATTCCTCTTCTGGAAGCCAGTCATCAGTGGGCAATTTTGATGACTTTTAGTTATAGTGGACAGAGTGGTGGTTTAGATATAATAAATGTATAAGATGTAATATAAGTGGTGTGAAGAATATTTAGTTATAAAGCCACTTGTTGTATATGTGCATGTACTTTTGGGTAAAAGTTTGTAACCTTGGGAGTGTACTGATGTAAGATAGTAGTATCTTTATAGTAATCCAAGTCTTGAGTTTCGGTTATTCTGCTCAACATCTGTGTACCTGTTATAAGTAGATTGAAGGGAGCATATGCATTACATTTCAGCTGGATAAATTGCATATTATCTGAAATTGGAGCAAGATATGGTTGATAATGGATATCTTCTTTATTTCAGATGGTTGGAGCTACTCGAGGAACCCCGGAAGGCTTCCGGGCAGGACAACCTGGTAGTTCCCAGCAACCACCACCGCCACCTCCAAACTTGGCCGAGGTTATGGCCAGGCAGACTGAGCTTCTTAATCAACTTGTGCAAGCTCAGATGGGCCATTTCCAGCAGCAACCTCGAGGCTGAGGCGAACCTCTGTCGGCCAACTATCAGGACTTCCTCAGCACCCAACCTCCTTTATTCCACAAGGCCGATGAGCCTCTGGACGCAGATGCCTGGTTGCGGACTATCGAATCTAAGTTCGCTTTACTGTCAGCTCCATGTTCAGAGGAGAACAAGGTGCTCTTCGCAGCCCAACAACTCCGAGGCCCTGCACATCTTTGGTGGGACCAGTTCCATGCTATGCAAACCGCTGATCACGTCGTCACCTGGAACGAATTTCGGACTGCATTCCGAGCACACCATATACCAGCCGGACTCATTGAGCGGAAGCTCAATGAATTTTTGAGTTTGACCCAGGGTACCCGCACTGTTATACAATATGCCCAGGTTTTCAATCACCTGTGCCAGTATGCGGGATCACATGCGGACACGGATGCCCGCAAATGTGATCGCTTCCGTCGAGGCTTGAAACACCAAGCTCAAGGAATGGCTGAATCTGGTGAAAGCAGAAAATTTCAATGAGTTGGTTAACATGGCCATTACTCAAGAGGATTGCATTGCCGCCCACAGAGCGGAAAAGAAACGAAAAGCACCCACAGGGCTAGCAACTTCACAGCCGCCACGGTATCGGTTGGTTCCGAGCAACGCTCCTCGAGCTCCGTCTCGAGGCAATTTACCTGGCAGATGGGTAGCTCGACCTCCCCAGCAAGTACAATTCAACCGACCACCCCTGCCCCAAACTCAACAACAACCCCAACAAGGTCTGCGGCCGAGCTTTCCGCCAGCTACTCCAGGAAACAACAATAATCGTTGTTTCAATTGCGGAAGCCCGTCCCACTTCATTAAGGATTGCCCTCAACCTAGGAAATCGTTCCAAGGGCAAACATCTAATCCAAACTACAAGGGCAAGGGTAAGAAGCAAGTGGTGCAGGTCCGTCAAGGGAGGGTGAACCTTACGACACTCTCCGAACTCCCTGAAGGGGCACCGATAATGACGGGTACATTTTCTATTAACCATCATCCCGTTATTGTTCTTTTTGATTCCGGTGCTACCCATAGTTTTATCAGTAAAGAATGTGGAAGTAAAGTAGGATTGGATATTTACCCTACTAAAGAAGATTATAAGATAATCACTCCTGGTGGGAAAACCCTATCAAATCAAATCTGTATGAAAGTACCACTTCTATTGGGTAGTCAGGTGATAAAAGCAGATTTACTCCTGTTAGACCTAAAGGGAATGGATGTCCTTTTAGGAATGAACTGGATGGCGCAGCACCATGTGTCCTTGGATATCTCTTCTCGCACTGTGGAGATAGATTCACTCGAACACGAACCTACCATCCTCTATCTTCCACAACCAAAATCCTTTAACTCTTGCACCTATGCTGCATCTAAGGTCAAGCTTGAGGATATTCCAGTCGTTTGTGAATATCCAGATGTTTTTCCAGATGACTTACCTGGAATGCCCCCAGACAGGGATATCGAGTTCATCATAGAACTCCAACCTGGTACAGCCCCTATCTCTAAGAGACCCTACCGAATGCCTCCTAATGAGTTGGCCGAATTAAAAACCCAACTCCAAGATCTCTTAGACAAAGGCTTCATTCGTCCAAGTGCATCACCATGGGGTTGTCCAGCCTTATTTGTGAAAAAGAAAGACAATAGCTTGAGGCTATGTGTCGATTACCGTCCTCTCAATGCGGTGACTATCAAAAATAAGTATCCTCTACCCCGCATTGGTATCCTTTTTGATCAATTAGCCGGAGCCAAGGTGTTTTCTAAAATAGATCTTCGTTCCGGCTATCATCAAATTAAGATTCGACCCAGTGATATTCCAAAAACAGCCTTCTCCACTCGATATGGTCTATACGAGTATCTTGTCATGTCGTTTGGTCTCACTAATGCCCCAGCCTATTTCATGTACCTCATGAATTCTGTCTTCATGCAAGAGCTCGACAAGTTTGTCGTGGTCTTCATTGATGACATCTTGATCTATTCTAAAACTCCAGAAGATCATGCTAAACATCTTCATGTCATCCTTCAGCGATTAAGAGACCACCACCTGTATGCCAAATTCTCTAAATGTGAATTTTGGCTAGATACAGTCAAATTCCTGGGCCATACCATTTCTGGTGATGGAATATCCGTCGATCCCAGTAAAGTACAAGAAGTGATGGATTGGAAACCCCCGACCTCCGTCCATCAAATTCGTAGTTTTCTCGGTCTAGCTGGCTATTATCGTCGTTTTATCCCTGACTTTTCCAGAATAGCCAAACCTATGACCGAACTACTAAAGAAAGGTGTGAAATTCTCCTGGGATCAAAAATGCGAAGATGCATTTCATCTTCTTAGAAATCATCTTACGACGGCTCCAGTCTTAGCTCAACCAGATGTTTCAAAACCTTTTGACATCTACTGTGATGCATCAGGAATTGGACTTGGTTGTGTACTTATGCAAGACAACCGAGTAATTGCATATGCATCACGAGCACTTAGGGTTCATGAACAAAACTACCCTACTCATGATCTTGAGCTTGCAGCCGTAATTCATGCCCTAAAGATCTGGAGACATCATTTGATGGGCACGAAATGCCACATCTATACTGATCATAAAAGCCTCAAGTACATCTTTACCCAGGCAGATCTGAATATGAGGCAAAGACGCTGGCTAGAACTAGTCAAAGATTATGATTTAGAGGTACACTATCATCCCGGCAAGGCTAACATTGTTGCCGACGCCCTCAGTCGCAAGGCACATTGCTCCTGCTTGTCCGTTGAAGCGTTAAACGAGACTCTCTGTTGGGAAATGAGAAAGCTCAATCTAGAGATCATTTCCCAAGGTGACTTGAACCATCTTTCGGTTGAAGCCACACTTAGAGATAGTATTGTTCTAGCGCAACAGCGTAATAAAGGGATCAGAATCATTAAACAGAAGATAAAACAAGGAGAAGGGAAGTATAAATGCTTCCGAGTTGATCCTAAAGGGGTTTTATGGTTCAACGAACGTATTGTTGTACCCAGGGACCATAAGCTCCGCAGGCAAATCATGGACGAAGCCCATTTGTCCAAATTCTCTATACATCCTAGCAGTACGAAGATGTATCAGGATCTGAAACCGAACTTTTGGTGGACTCGTATGAGGCGAGAGATAGCCAAATATGTATCGGAATGTGATATCTGCCAAAGAGTCAAAGCCAGTCATTTGAAGACTGCTGGTATCCTTCAACCTCTACCCATTCCATCGTGGAAGTGGGAGGATATCAGTATGGACTTTATTGTTGGCTTGCCTAACACTCCTCGGAGGCATGACTCTATTTGGGTAATCGTTGATCGATTAACCAAGACTGCACATTTCCTTCCCGTGCATACCACATATAATGCCAAAAGGTATGCTGAGATTTATCTGGATCAGATTATTCGACTTCATGGAGTACCTAAAACGATCATTTCTGATCGTGGAGCACAATTTGTTGCTAGGTTCTGGGAGCAGCTTCATGATGCTCTCGGAACTAAATTAATTCGAAGCTCTGCCTATCATCCCCAGACAGATGGGCAAACTGAGCGAATAAACCAAATTCTGGAAGATATGCTCAGAGCTTGTGTACTTCAATTCGACAAAAATTGGGATAAGTACTTGTCACTAGCAGAATTCTCTTACAACAATAGCTATCAGACAAGTATTAAAATGGCCCCCTTTGAAGCATTATACGGTCGCCGATGCCGAACTCCTTTGAGCTGGTCACAAACCGGCGAGCGTAAAATTTTTGGACCCGATCTAGTTATGGAAGCAGAAGATAAGGTCAGGCTTATCCAGAACAATCTAAAGGCCGCCCAATCACGACAGAAAAGCTACGCGGATATACGAAGAAGACCATTGCAATTTCAAGTCGGAGACTTCGTATATCTTCGAGTATCTCCTATCCGAGGTGTTCAAAGATTCGGTGTAAAAGGGAAACTTGCTCCTCGATACATCGGACCCTTTGAAATCCTTGAAATCTGTGGACCTGTAGCTTACCGTCTCCAACTTCCACCTCAATTAGCGGCCATCCATAATATCTTTCATGTATCCCAACTTAGAAAGTGTGTTAAGATCCCCACCGAAATCATCAATTCCCAAGCTATCGAAATCGAACCAAATCTGACCTATCCGGAACATCCCATCAGAATCCTTGACACTAAAGAGAGAAGTACTAGAAGAGAGACCACCAAAATGTACAAGATTCAATGGAACCATCACACAGAAGAAGAAGCAACATGGGAAACCGAATCTTATCTCCAACACAACTTTCCCAATTTCTTCCAAACCAATCTTCGAGCTTGATCTTTCTGTTCCATCCTGCTTCGGAATCTCGGGACGAGATTCTTTTTAGGGGGGAAGGCTGTGACACTCAGGTAATTAGCTAGGTCATACCTCAGAAATTAAGTAAGCTTGTATGTTCAAAGTTTGGCAAAAATGTATTTTATGTATGCAATGTTATGGAAGAAAGGATGTTTATGTAATTAACATTAACTAAAGGTCCTTTTATGCAAAATGGATAGGGATGAGGGAGAGTTTAAAAGTATAAGGGTTATCTTGCAAAAAGTGATATCAGTGGTTTAATTTCAAAAATATGTATGAAATTACCATAGGATATATGTGTAAAAGTAATTTTACTTAAGGATTTACACAAAATGTAAAATTATTACTAAGTCTATGTTATCTCCAAAACTATTGCTCAAATGCAGGTGAACCTTAAAGAAAAGTTATAGAGTTTGAAAAACCATGCACTTTTGCTTTTTGGACCATCTTTATTTGAGCATTGGTTTAAAAGTTGCAAGACCTTTACAGTAAGGTCCCTGTCTTTCTCTAAAATTACAGATCAGCCCATAAATCAGTTCATCCCCTTCTTTCTCAGGCGCCTCTGCTCCCCTGCTCTGCCCCCCCCCTGGTTCCTCTGCCGCCGGAGTAAAGCGCCGCTCTGGCTCACCGCCGGCCACCTCCCGTGCCCCCCCCCCTTGCCACGCGTTGCTTTCCTGCTCCTCACCGCCCTAGACTTCTGCCGCTGGCGCCCCACCCGAGCGCCACGATTCCTTCCCCCGACTGCCAGCACTGCACGCCGGAGTGCCGGCCGCCGCCGCAATTTCTCCACCGGCTTGCCTTATCCTTCCCTCTCTTCTACTCAGTGGGATCCGCAACTCCACATTGCATGTTTCCCTCGCTCAATTGCTCACCAAACCCCGGCCTACGGCTGTCTCTCCCCTTTTCTTCTTCCCTGCCTCACCGGAGCCGCCCGCTTCTCTCATCGGCATACGCCGTAACCACTCCACCTCGCTCAAATTCCGCTGACCCAGAGTCTCCCCACCTCCTCCCCTTACTCTACATCCTGATCCCGTCCAGCCCCGACCCCTCCTTCCGCCGGATTTACTCCACTCCGAACCGCCCCTCCATTGGCGCCGCCGAGCTCGGCTTCACCGTCGACAGCCCGCCTCGCCACTCCTCCGACCAATCCATGTAAGGGAATCGCTCCCCCACATCCCAGTGGTGCTCATGCGCGCGCTAGGCCCCCTTGTTCACCGGCCGTTCGCCGGGAACGGCGTTGCGCCGCCTCGGCCGCCGCCCCTTCTCGTCGCCGGCCGGATTCCTCCTCTATCTGTTGGATCCCGCCTTGCCCTATGTGCTTGCCTCTTTCCCCTGGTCGTACTTGACCGGCCCCTCACCGCCGGCGACCTCGCCGCCGGTGAGAACGCGCCGGAGGCCGAGCCTCCAGCCGTGTCGAGGCCGAGCAAGGGCCTATTCGTGAGAAGAGCATATCTTGCAGGGACCCCAGTGCAAATATTCGAGACCCCCCCCCTAAGGCTTCTATTATTTCATGTGTATATGATTCCCTGTCTTGTAAAATTCATAACAATTCGTAGAAAAATCTAAAAATAGTGAAACCAATTTTGTTAGAAAGTAGATTTCAAACTCTATGCCTCTTGTTAATAGAGTTTAGTTTGAAATAAAATATTTCTACCTGTATTTTGAATTTAAAGTTAAAGGGTAAAATACACCCAACCTTGTTATTTCATGTTCTTTTGTTTTTCTAAAATGTAGCATGAATGTTTTATGAACTCTAGCTAACCTTGTGTTAAGTTGCAAACTTAAACTTGATTAAATTTAAATTCTCTTATTTGAACTTTCAAATTTGAAATATTAAATAAACTTATTATATAACCTCTTCTAAATTAACACCATTATTAGCCTCTAAGGTGATATTTTATAATCAAATTTCTATAATCTTTTATTTAAAAGTTTTTAATTCAAATTTTGGTTCATTTCAAATTTAATTTAAATGTTTTAGTTCTTATCACAATAAATTCTACCATAAATAGTATTTCAAATCTAAAACCTCTTTATTTATGTATGTTTGTGTGTTAATTGAATGAGTTATAATATTTGAAATGTGGATTTCCAAATTTAAATTTCACCTTATTAACTTATTGCATTTCATATAGAATCAACGACACTCGACGACGGAGATTACGAACTGGTCTTAGGACAAGACCAAGGCTTTCCAGAAGATCCAGCACAAGTCGTCGAAGGACTAACTGAAGTTCCGAACCCGAGTTCGGAAATCTCTGACTCTCCTGCCCCTACCCCCACTCCAGAAGGCAAGCCCCGGACATATCCCACTACTTTAATTACACTGCAATCTATGTTTATCTATACTATATCTTGCATTAAGTCTAGGAATTGAAATGAAACCCTAGATGCATGAATCCTAGGAATCCAATGTAATGCTCCCGAGTCCTTATCGGATAGTTGCTCCGCTAATAGGACCGGTAGAAGTCGAGTGATTTCCTGTCACTCGCGCGATATAGGAGTTGCATGTTTACATTCCTGCAACCACTATAAGGATGACGGACAGGGTCATGTGTTGTATCATGACCTAGAAGTTTACCCTGTCTGTTTTGATAAAAGCTTTAAGGTCGAAATGTGTGGTAGTGGTGGCTAAGTTTTTGAAAGTACTAGCCACATGCCGCGAAATATGGTAAGCGGTAAGCCTAGTAACCAATCGGCCCGGCAAGTGGACATACCTCCCACCACTCGATTTTATGTTATATTTACACGCACCGATGTGCGGGAGTACGTTCTGCAAGGCAGACGGGAATACGGGTTTTGTAGTCGCGCTACAGACGTATGTCCTGTACACATTGGGTGTACGTACGGTCCTGCAGTCGCTTGTGGTGGACCTGATCCACAACCCGGAATGAAAGGCAAACGGTTGCTTCGGAACGATCGTTGGATCTTCCAAGCGTGTGTGTTAGGTTTACCTTGCAAGGTTAAATTCGATTCGAATCGTCCGCCTCTCACGAGGATTGAGACTGCTTATCCCTTCTGCCACATTGAGTAAGAAGAGGAACTAATGATAGGTAATCTTGTTGAATGATAATCACTACCCTGCTTGCTTAGTGTAGGTGCTAATCTAGAATAATTACTCAACTAGAAGATGAAGGCTAAAACTTGAAAATAGTACATACTCTTTGTTACTTTTCAGCTGAAAATAAACCCAGAACCTTACAAAGCCTGCATGGGTCTAGTTACGGGCTAAGTATACCCAGCCCCGGGTAAGCCTTGCTGAGTATTAGAATACTCAGCCTTGCCAATATTTGTTTCAGGTATAACCTACGAGAATCCCACGGACAACCTTGTGTGGCCAACGTCCGTTCCTTTTGGCTGGTCCGTGGAGTGGGACCCGTCCCCGGCCGGCACAGATCCTTCGAAGTGACACCAGGCCCTGGGCTAAGCTTGATGTTCGCCTTCACGACGTGTGTAGTCGCGTAAAACCTTTTCTTCTGCTGTGAGGTTAGACAAGCTGTTACGCTTGTCAGTTTGAACATGGTTTGTATAATTTTACTTCGCTTTGAACTCGGTTCGTAATAATGTATATATGGTTGTAAATTAAAAAGAGATGAGCTATTCTGTGATGGGAACTCGCCTTCGTGCGAGGTAAACCTGCTTCGATCCTGCTGAACCGTGGTTGTATCGGGCGGAGACCCGACAGACCAAAGGATTGTTCCGTTTGAAGTGCGTTGGGCTGATTGCAGTTGTACGGCGATCAATAGCGCACTTGAGCCGGAATAATTCGAGCGGTTCTGCCACAGCCGTCGCCGCCCCTCCCGCGCCGCCCCGTAGCCCCGCCCGTGCACGTGGAGATGCGCTGGAGGGCGAGAGCGATGGAGGACGCCGGTACTGCCTTCCTCTGTGCGGGATGCAGGCGATATCCTCCATTTTACCGCACGCGTTGGAGAATACCGATGGAGCGTTACAGTGCTACAGTAGCCTCCGTTAATAGAGAACCGAATCCTTTACAGGACGCCGCTGGAGGTAGTCTAACAAAGTTCAAGGGGTAAAGCTGGGGTTTTCTGTGCATTCAACATCATATAAATATATAAGTATACATATCTTCTTCCAATCCCGACTCAGGCCGTTCCGGCATTCCGGACTCCCGGTCAACGCACACTTTCCAAACCACCAAGTCGATGCGAGGACTCCCTCTCCTCGCATCTCAACTGCCCCCAGGCAGGAAGTTATTCCAGAGGGAGGTAGAAATCATGAGTATCACTAACTAATAAGAGCAACAGAGGAGTAGGGATGCCCATGACCGAGGACGGGGCTATACGCATAGATTACACCCTGCAGGGGTTGTACACCTGGACCAACTAGAATCAACACTAGTCGGATATCAGCCGACTAAGAGATGAAACACCGGTCTACTGAAACAGAACTAGGAGCCATTGTACCATCCGGCTTTCCCGGGTCTTGGGCGCTTCCTCCCATAAGAGGTCGCCCCAGGACTATGAAGCCTCCCATGCGTCTCGGGGAACGTGAGGTTAGAACCTCCTTCCCCTACACCGATACTCGATCCACCTACTGGCTTGGTACCACGCTTGCTAGCCCCGAACTGGGCCCACCCTCATAATGGGTATGTGGTGTGCATGCTTAACATATTCCCACAAGTCATAGTTACTCTCACTTGCTCCTTAACTGCCGAAGCGGGCATCTTCGTCATATGCGTCTCCACCACGGTGGTCCGCGATTGCACCCTTGACGGGTGCCCCAACACCTCAACCATATAACCCAAAAGTTGTACCTGCCATAAGTACTCCATAGGGTGTGCCAGGATACACACCCCAAGCCCTCGATCCATGATCGAGTTAGGTTTGCCCACTCTCGGCTAAAGCCCTAAACACCAACTCCTGAGTAGTGTATCTCCACTCATGCCAAGACTATCCATTCATTTCCACACATACACATTCAAGATACGGCAAGGTATTTCATATAGTAAACAAGTGTGATAGGTTTGCAAGGAGTACGGGTAAATAAGATAGGCCATGCAGGTTCATCTTGACATAATTACACAAATAGCGATAGTATATCTAACAAGCAATGCCTAATGGGTATTCAGATCATAGATGGGTGTGAACCTAGTGCCTCTTCAAAGTCCTCCTAGCCTTCCGGGTAGTCCTGGCCGTCGGTCAACTCCTTGTGGTCGGGTCCTATTTGCAAATACGAGTAAGGCAAGGACCAAAGTGCAAAAAGCACAAAACTCTCCAAATAAGATCCAAATCACCACAAAATATACTCCAAAAGGTAGTTCATGATTTTAGAGGAATTATGGAACTAGTTTCATAATTTTCGGAGGTCCGGTCGATTTATTATGAATTTTCTAAGGAAAACCTATTTCTGAAATTAATAAAAGAATTTTGAAAAAGAAAATCATTCAGCAGTGACACGTGGCAGCACCGGAGCGTATCACGTGGCATGCTGACATCAGCATGATGTTAGCATGATGTCAGCATGACGTCATTGGTGGAGTCAGTACCCGCTGACGTCAGCAGTGGGCCCTACTGACGTCGGTGTTGACCGGTCAACGCTGACCGGTCAACGGTCAAGGGGGTTAGTTGTAACACCCTAAATTTTGCAAAGTACAAAAAATTTGAATAACATGATAGGTTAAAGGAGTCATAGGGTTTTTGATAAACAATTTTCCTGAAGTATAAAAATAAATATAAGGGAAATATATGATATGTGCACTCATGCTCTTTGCATTGTTTCATTGGTTGTAGTTTATTTGGATTTAAATTTGAATGCAAATTTCATGTTCAAACTCAAAAGCATTTGTTTTGTTTTTCTCTCTCTTTTCCCTCTCTTTTCTCTCCTTTGGGCCCAGCTCGGCCGGCCTGTTTCTTTCCCCTCTCCTTTCTTCTCTTTCTGCAGCCTAGCCCAGCCAGCGGCCCTTCTCTTCTCCCCGCGCAGCCCGCTCGCCCCCAGCCCACGGCCTCTCTCCTTCTTTCCCTCCCTTTTCTCTTCCCCGCGCGTGCACGGCCCAACCCGCTCACCCCCGCTCCTCCCTCGCTCTCTCTCCCTCTCTCTCTCTGGCGCGTGGGCCCCGCCGGTCGGACCTTCCTTCCTCGCGCCCGACCGGGACTCTGCTCCGAGTCCGCCCCCCCCCCCCCCCCGCGAGATCTCCGCCGCCGTATCCGCCTCAGGCCCACACGCCCAGGCACCCGTGGCCGCCACTACTTAAGCCGCCGCAACCCCGCGCCTCTTTTTCTCCAAGCCGCAGCCGCTCGCGCCCTAACCCTAGCCGCCGCCGCCGCTTTGCCGCTCGAGCTCGGGCCGCCGCCACGCCGCCGCCCCGCTACCGCCCGCCGTCGAGCGAACGTCCCCGGAGCACCACGTGGTGGTGAGGAAGCTTTCCGGCCGCCTTCCTCTCTCCCTCTCGCTCTTCCGTGCCCGCACAATGATCCCCGACGGGCCGCTCCGCCTCTCATCGCCGACCGCCGTCCAAGGCTGCCCTCGTCCCTTCCAAGTACCCCAATTGGAACCCCCGCGTCGCGAGCTAGCTTCCCGTCCAAGCCGCATGCGAAACCGAGGTCGGGAGCGCGTGATCGTGCGTCTCCGGCGAAGCGCCGCCGCCCCCACCTCGCCGTCGGCACCTCCCGCCGCCGCCCGAGCCGCTGGCCTCTCTCTGGCCGTTGGATCTAGATCCAACGGCTCAGATCCGTTTAGCCCGCGGGTCAAACAGACCTATATCGGTCAACTCACGTCACTTTTGCAGATTAGCCCTTAAGTTTCCCTGAAATTAACCCGCGCTCCACCTCAGCTCAAAAGTAATCGCGTTTTGGTCCTGTTTCTTCTGTTTAGGCCCCTGTATTTTTCCAAAATAGAACCCGCCATCCTAGACCTGTTAGTTTTGCAATCAAACCCTTCTGTCTAGGGTTTAATTTTGATCTAGCCCCTGGATTCTTCGTTTTAGGTCCTTTTAGATCCAAATCTTTCGCAGATAAGCCCCTAGAACCCCGTTTTAGCCCTAACTTCTCCGTTTTAACTCCGATTTCATCGATTCTTGCGCTCACGCGATCCTTACGACTTATACAATGTTTTTAAAATATTATTTTGCACTGTTTATATTGTTTGGTGTACTGTTTCTTATTTGTTTTACTTGTTTGCTTGTATATGCTTGTGCGACGTTAGACGGTGCGCAGTTCGAGGATCCGCAGGGTCAAGACTTTGAAGAATTTCCTGAGCAGCAGCAGTTTGCTAACGAAGGCAAGTGGTCCTTGATCATGTTTCAGCCCTATTTACTATCACAAATACATCTTTACTTTATATGCATGCATGTGTCTAGAATTTGATGGAACCCAAATTAAGGACATGCCTAGTTTCAATATATCTTCCTTGATTAAACCTGGGTATTTATATTTATGTTGTAGCTACGCTTATTGCTTCTGCATAGATTTAGGTTGGATAACTCGGATGTCAATGATGATGTTTTACCTATTCTAGAATGCTGTTTGGTGATAAATAAGAATATTAAATCAATTGGAACATGGAGAACCACCCAGGAAAACAGTACAACCACAGTACTACATGGCTCTGGTCTTGGCTAATTAATTAGAAACTTTGGCTTGTGACAATCTTACCGAAAGGGCAAGAGGGGTTGCATCGACGGGGTATAGCTCGGTCCTCTTGAGGCACATGGCTATGTGATCCTTGGCTAAGGTATTTCCTCATTAGGGAGGGTTATGACCGCTTTGACTTGAAACCTTAGCGGATTGTCATAAGTTAGGGAATCTTTGTAAAGGCCTCGTAGTGAATCCCTGCCACTCACCTCAGAAGTGTTTAAGGGCTTTGCAAACCCGAGCATCAAGGGAAACACGAGCTGTGGGTAAAGTGTACAACCTCTGCAGAGTGAAAACTGATATATCAGCCGAGCTCACGGTTAAGAGCGGCTTGGACCCTCACATGATAATTGAACTTAAAGATGAATTAAGCTGATGTTCTTTATTTGTTGATGTCGTTTATTTACTCAGTCTTTTATATAAGGGTTGGTATAAATTTAAACCTAGTTAATGCTCGCTAAATAAAACTTGACCAACTAAAATGCTTATCGCAGTCAAACCATGTCAGCTTCTCCTTGATTTGGCCTTGCATGTCATATTATTCTCTCCACTTGCTGAGTACCAACCATAAGTGTACTCACACTTACTTTATTAAAAACAATGCTGCTCAGAACAAGATAACTTTCTGGAGTTTCCTGAAGATATTGGAGAATTCTAGGCGAGTGTCTCCCAGTCAACTGCCTGTGAAGTTGAAGTCCGCTGCTATTTATCGACGTTTATTTATTCGCTTAAGGTTAAGACTGTCGGTCATGTAATAAAGTACTATTGTACTCCTTTTTGGTAATGCATTGTTTCGGATATTCGCTTGTGATGTCTACTCTATGTGCGGAATTTGATCCTGACGCACATATAGGATGCATTCGGTTACTTTTCCTAAACCAGGTGTGACATTAGTGGGTCCCACTGGTCAGTTTCACCCCGAGGCTGACAGGTGAGACCCTTTGTCAGGCCGGGTAAAGGAAAAGAAAAGGGGTCCGGCTCGATTCTGGGCTCAAAAGGGTCAGCTTGGCTCCATGGGTCAGCTTGGCCTGCGGCTCAGCAGGCCGGCGTCCTGGACTGGATAGGCATGCAGGCTGGCTCGGTCTAACAGGCCAGCCACGGCTCACCCCTATCTCTCTTTTCCTCTCACTAACGACATGGGCCCAGGGGGTAGCGCCCCGCGCTTCCCCCGACAGGCGGGACCCGCGTGTCGGTCTCCCACCGGAACTGGTGTGGATGCCAGATTCGGTTGGGCTCGGGCTCAAGGTGGCCGTGCGTGTGTGCGAGTGCCAGTGTGTGTGGCGTGCATCCGGTGGGTGCTCGAGGAAATGCCCAAGGGGCTTGGCCACGACGTCACGGCTGCGTTGTGGGGTCGCCGCGCACAGCAAAGCCGTGGTGGGGTCATGGCGCGCCATGGCGAGGCTGGGCATGGCTCGGCCTCACGGCGTGGGTGCGCACGCACGCGCACGGGTCCTGGCTTCCTAGGGCCGCGGCGTGGCCGTGCCGTGCGCGGGGCGCCGGCATCCCGGGCCCGTGACACGACGCGGCGGCGGAGGGGGACGGCAACTACGGGGTGCGACATGAGGCTCGACGGGTTCCTGCACAAAAGCGGCACGCCGGCCGGATGGGAGAGGGGTCCTAAGGCTGGGCTAAAGAGGGTTCATCAGCGGCGCAAGGCATCATGCCGGCAGCAAGGGGGTAGGGGGAGACAGCGGCGATGCTAATCGGTGGCTCGCTGGCGTAGGACCTGACACGGTGGCGAGCGGGTGCAGGCAGGTCAGGGCCGTGCAGGGCGCGCGGCTTCGTCGTGGCCGTCATACGGGCGCTGGTGTGGTGAAGGCGCTCTGGTGGCGACGTCCTCCTCCTCCTCCTTGTGCTCCTCTTCTCCTCCACTTCCTCCCTCTTTCCTCTTCTGGTGCGGCGACGGCGGAAGGGGAAGATCTCCAGGGCTCTAGGGTTTCCTATGGCTGCCGAGGGGGATTTATAACTAGGGCTTGGGCACGGCTACGGTTGGGGGTTTTTGGCATCCGTGCCGGGACGCGTGGCGGCATCACGGCGGTGCAGCGCGGTTATTAGGGCTTCGCGGGGGCGCGCGGCGGTCAAGGCGAGGTGGAAAAGGGGAGTGCAGGCGGTTGCGCTCTCCTGTCACGGAGCGGAGTAGCGCGCGGGCTGGCGGTGATGTGGGCGAGCGGGGCAGTGCTGCGCAGGCTATAGAGGAAAAGGCGTGGGCGAATGGGAGTGGCAGTTGGAGCGCTTTGTCGCGGGGCGGAGCGAGTGGAGCGAGGCCGGGAGAGCGGCGGGGGCGAGCGGCGAGAGGAGGAAGGGAAAGCTGACAAGCAAGTCCCGCTTGTCAGCTGCCCCAGGCGGAAGATGAGGGGTCACGACGGGGTGAGGCCAGCCGGCTGGGCCGGGCCGTGGCCTGTTGGCTGCGAGGCTGCGTTGGTGGGAGAGAAAAGAAAAGAGGGAGTGGGCTGGGCCATTCGCAAGTGGGCCGGTGGGCTCTGCGTGTGTTGGGTGTCAGCCCATGGTGGTTAAGCTGATTAGGGTTTGAATTTGAATTTGAATGGCCCATTCAAATTCAAATTCCACTCAATTGGATCAAGCAAATTTGGAAGCAATTCAAGTAAAATCCAATCAACAAATTCAAATAAGATAATTTGTAATTAAATCCAAGAGACTTCAAATAATAACACCAACATCTCAATAATTCTTGATTTAAATAAAGTTGCGTGGAATTTGCTACGATTTTGAAATGGAGAGAACTTATACCGCTATTTGGAACTAGTTATGGCACCTGCAAGAAAAGTTTTTGAAAATTCACATTTTTTTGCATCATTAACATTCTAGGTGTAAACCTGGGATGTTACAGTGTCCTTGTTGACTTGTTGAATCACCAACAAGGAGTCGTTGTAGATAAGTACTCGCTTGATACCAAGCGAGACTGCCAAGCGTAATCCATGCAGTAGTGCCTCGTACTCGGCTTCCTTGTTTGAGACCATAAATAGTATGTGGAATACATATTTAAGTTGTTTTCCTATTGGGCTGATAAAGAGTACTCCGTCACTGCCGCCTCCGAGCTTAAGTGAGCCGTCGAGGTACATCACCCAATGCTCTGGTAGGTTGGCTGGAGTTTCCACTTGGTTTTCTCATTACTCTACCATAAAATCGACTAGTGCTTGCGGTTTGATGGCGGTGCGAGGCTTGAAGTCGAGAGTAAGAGCCCCCAATTCCACTGCCCACTTGGAGATGCATCCAGTGGTGTCCTGATTGTGGAGTATATCCGCCAATAGAAAGTCAATGATAACTGAGATCTTGTATGCATCAAAGTAGTGGCGAAGCTTCCTGGAGGTGATGGGTATAGCGTAGAGTAGTTTTTGAATTGATGGGTAACGAACCTTGGATTCAGAAAGAACCTCGCTGATGAAATAAACTGGTTGCTGCACACCGAAGGCATGGCCTTGGTGTTTCACCATGATCGTCGTGCTAATGACATGAGTCATCACAATGATGTAGAATAGCAGGTTCTCGCTTGGTTGTGGTGCTGTGAGCATGGGGGTGACTAGAGAGGATGCTTGAGATCTTCCAGCGCTTGCTCCACCTCCTCAGTCCACTAGAACTTGTCCTGCCATTTTAGCAACTTGAAAAAGGGTAAGCCCCATTCTCCAAGTCACAAGATGAATCTATTCAGGGCCACCATACAGCCTGTGAGCTTATGGACATCCTTGATCATCTGTGGAGCCCCCATGTCAGTAATGGCGGTGATCTTCTCTGGGTTAGCTTCAATTCCTCGGTAACTGATGATGAAACCGAGTAGTTTCCCATGTGGTATGCCGAAGGCACACTTCAAGGTTGGAGATGAGCTCGTCATGGCTTCTGGTCTTGATGACCACGTCGTCCACGTAGGCTTCAACATTGCAATGTAGCTGGTCAGTGAGGCATAACTGGATAGCCTGCTGATAGGTTTCTCCTGCATTCTTCAACCCGAAGGACATAGTTGTGTAGGCATATGCACCGAATGGGGTGATGAACGTCGTCTTGATCTGATCTTGTTCCTTTAGGGCAATCTGATGGTAGCCTGAGCTGTCAGACCTGGTCCCATAGGACTGCACACATGGCCTACATCTTACAGGATAAGGGGTGGGACATGACCCACGCCCTACACCGGTTGTAACTTCTCGTAGCGTAGTAGGACTACTCATAGAGTGCTAAAACTAGTCGGAGACAGTAGGAAACTACCCGAAAAGTACTCGGGTAGAACTCCTGAACTTGTATCCGATTAGGACTTCCATGTAACCCTATCCCCCCGAACTATATAAGGACGGATATGGACCCTCTCCAAACATCAGATCACCCAATCACCACCTAAGTCAATACAAACCACACAGGACGTAGGGTATTACGCTCTCAGCAGCCCGAACCTATCTAAACTTTATGTTCCTTGCACCTTCGAGTTCCTGATCTTGGCAACACCTTACCTACAAACTCACCACCTTAGGGGTATCCCTCGGTGGGCATGGCGATAAAACACCGACAGCTGGTGCGCCAAGTAGGGGTGTTCATCGAGCATCCATCGGAGAACTCGATGGTATCTCTCAGCTTCACCAGCACCGTGCTCGACGGGGGCACAACTTTCATCTTTGGCTCCTGGATCTGCATCACCAACGGCTTGGGTGGCTTCAACAGCCACCTAGCCAACTCCAGGAAGCTGGAGGAATCTACAGCAACTCGACGTAGTGACCTCAATGAGTTCGTCGACAACCTCGACGAGTTACTGCTCCCCGATCTAGCCAGGCATATCGAGAAGATCTCCGTTTTTGACGTGACTTCAACTCGTGCTGCACTAGGACTACTCAGATCGAATTCAAACCGATCTGAGGAGGCTACGCAATCCAAGTCCCTCTCCAACTTGAAGGAGGACTTGGATCGTCTTCTCAAGATTCAAGACGAGGGATCCGCCACTTGTTGGGGGGGCTGTTTTTGACAACTACTCAGACTCAAACGAAGAGTACCCGCTAACTACAAGTTGGAGCGAGGAGGACTTGAGGACAAGGGAGCCACCGCTCGTCGGGAGGCCCCAGTTCTCGACAACCACTCACAACCCAATGATTACTCCGAATTGTTTTCGGGTAATCACCTGGGTTTAACCTTAACGTTTATGCTACAAGGTCGTTTCATGTACTGGAAGGGTCTAGAGCCCTCTGAGTTACTCGAATACAACTCCTGCCTTGTGGTAGAATCCACCCTTCGGCGTATTAACCCCAGGGAGCCGGAAGATTTTGACTACTCCGCTCAACTTCACCTCACGTCACGACATCGACACACTGCAGTGACGACCTCGACTACTCGACTCGCACTGCAGTTACGACTGCTTCGACAAATTGGCTGCACCAACAACAACTTCAGCTACTCATCTCAACTAGAAACTAGTCGGGAACAAGTCTTAAACTACTCGGCGACTAGCTCCGCACGATCAACAACTAGTCGGAATCAGCTCTGACTAGTCGACAAATCACCCACGGATCACAGCTACGCTTCGCTGCCTACTTTTTGTGTAAAGCACACTCTCCATCGGCAAATTTGAAACCCCAAACCATGTCCAGATTGGTTTGAGGCAGTTCAACCCAGGACCCTCTCCGCATTGGAAGATGATTTGGATAATCTACCACCACTCGGAGAAGGAGAAGCCACCGCGCATCGGGGGGCTATTGTTTCCGACAACTACTCGGATTCAGCTGCTCATATGACCCGGAGTCTGGTAAGGGGATCAGATTGGTCGGGCAGGTTTGCACCTCAGAAGGGCATGAAACCCTCCAGGTTTCTTAAATCAAGTCCACCACGATCCATTACCACACCCGGCGAACTCTGTTTTCTAAAAGGAAGACCCCTCCTCTCTTCCGACGATGAAGACGAGGTCCAGGTGGCGCGGAGTGCCAAACACTTCATGCCCAATTGAGAAGTTTTCATGATTCACGCCGGCGAGGACTGTGAAGGTTTAGAGTGGGTCCAGCTAGACGACCACCTCGTTGATCCACTCGATGAAGATGTGGATGTAACAATGGATAGTGAATCCGCAAACAGCGTCAAGGTAGAAGACGCAAATGACATCCAGAAGGAATGCCATAGGCTCATCAATGTCAAGCGCGCCAAATGCAGGCACCGCGCGGTCAAGATGAACGAGCAGGGGAGCGGCAACGTCCATGACTCCTCCATCGGCGACCTTCGCGCCATCATCAACGCTAGCCGGGACGCCCGCAATGTCATCATTGTCAGGCAGCAGGAGCGCAAAGAAGTGGAATCCTACAACCCCACCCACTATGAACTCCCTCTCGACTACCTGGAGACAACTCTGAAGTGCAAGCCAGAAGCTGGGGAACAATCCACCCGTAGAAGGAAGACTCTCAGTTCAAAGGAACAATTCGAGGAAGCCCTCCACGGGCAATGCCCGTGGCACCCGAAGAGCAAGCATTCCACGTTTGAATGTCAAACCCTTCGGAGGGCCCTGGGAGCTCTGCCAAAACTCTAAAGAAAGGCGACGGGACTACCAGAATAATGATTTATACATAAATTAAGTACCCGATTCAAGGAGGTTTTCTGAGGATCTTTTAGGTGTTTCACTTGTTTAAACCATTATTTTGGGACTATATCTCGAAACAAGGGGTTCCGTACACCTAAAACACCTATTTTTACAACTTAGTCAGGGTTGCCATTTATTTATTACTCGGGTTAATCATGACACCCTCGCTAAACTCAGGGAACCCTATCACAGCCGAGCCATGTGACTGCCAAAAGTGGTTGCCTCATTTGGCAATGACTAGTGGAACCCATTAATTAGTCAAATAAAGCACTTACATGATTATCTATCAAATACTACCAGTAACCCTCACATTACTAGTTCCTTCGATGGGTGTGGCAGTAAAATACCGACACAAGTAGCAATAAAGGAAAGAGAGCAGGATGTAGCCAGCCGTGGAGTCAATGACTTGGTCGATGAGTGGGAGCGTGAAGGGGTCCTTCAGGCAGTGTCTGTTGAGATTAGTGTAATCCACACACATCCTCCATTCATTATTGTTCTTTTTAAAAACTAGTGCAAGGTTAACTAGCCACTTTGGGTGGTAGACTTCTTTAATAAAACCAGCAGCGAGTAGTTTTGTAAACTCCATCTTGATGGCCTCCCTCTAGTTTGGAGCGAAGTGTCATAGTAGTTGCTTCTTTAGAGTGGCTTTGGGGTTGACTTTTAGGTAGTGCTCAATCAGCTCCTTGGGCATGCCTAGCATTTTCGCTGGTTTCCACACGAATATTTCACTGTTGGCCCTAAAAAAGCCGATGAGCGTGCTTTGCTATTTGTCATTCAAGACACCTCCGATCAAAGCTGTCTTGGATGGGTCGCCTTCTTGCAGCTGGAAGGTCTTGATGCTAACGTCGCTGGGGTTCGGCTTTACCCTGGACTGGCTTGGCCTCTTATTGGAGACCTCCATCTCTATGTCAGCAAGCTTCTGTGCGGCCGTGAAGACTTCTGCAGAAGGTTCTAGCACGCGTGATGTCATGGCGTACTCGATAGCCTCTTGGTCGTAGTCGTATGACTTCTTCAAGTCATTGTGGAATGTGAGTACCCCTATCTTGCCAAGCATCTTGAGTAGCAGGTAGACATAGTGGGGTACAGCCATAAACATTGCAAGAGCCGGTCTGCCGAGGATGACGTGGTATGACGACTCGAAGTCGGCCACCTCAAACTTGATGTACTTTATGCGGTAATTGTCTTTGGTCCCAAAGGTAACTGGCAAGACCACCGAACCGAGTGGTATAGCCACATTTCCTAGGACGATATCGTAGAATGGAGCCTTACCAGGGGGTGAGCATCTTGGTGATGTTTAGCCCCATCTTGTTCAGTGTACTCGCGAAGAGTCCCACCGCCGATGAGTACTCGGGTCAACTGTGAACCTACCAGGATAGGATCTAGGATGAGCGGGAATTTTTCCGACTCAGAGAAGCTGGTCCACTGGTCCTCCCTGGAGAAGGAGATTGGGACCTCGCTATATCCTAGAGGTTTCTAAATGGCTGGCTCGACGGAGAGGATCTCATGCAAGGTTAGCTTCTGCGCACGCTTTGAGGGGAAGCTACCATCTTCACCGAAGATGACGTTGACAACGTTCTTCAGGTCTTGGAAATTTTTGGCCCCCGATTTGTCACCCTCATCATCATCCTCCTGATCCTTCCTCTTGCCATCTTGATCAGGAAGTGGAGTGTTGAGTGACTTGCGGAGGTAGACGCACTCGAAGAGCATATGCTTGAACTTTGGGTGCATCGTGCATCTCTTGTGCAGGACTTTCTCAAACTAGGTCTAGTTATTCCCTGACTTCTTGCCCCGCAGATTATGCTCAACAGCCACGACTTCATGCTCTGGCTTGCGCTTTCAGGGGTTCCCCGAGTTGTTCCACTGGCCTTTGCCGGAGTGGTTGTTGTTGTTGCCCTTCTTGTCGTTGTGGCGCTTGGGGAAGCGCTCATTCTCCTCATCCTCCTAGTCAGCCCACTGTGCCATCATGTCGCGGAGTTCCACGACAGTAGTTAGGTGTCAGATCCGGGGTTACGAGACTGTGTACATAATGTAGTTTAAACAGGACTAGGAGATAAAGCCTGTCTTATCTTTTATTTATGTTTTTCTCTACTCGTATGAGTAAGAGATAAAGCTAGTCGGTATAGAAGGAAACTACTCAAATTGTATTCGGGTAAGATTCCTTGGCTAGTATTGGGCTAGGATCCATGTAACCCTGACCTCCCGGATATATAAGGGGGGCAGGGACCCATTCAAAACACAACATCCACACCCAAGACAATACAAACCACCATACAGGACATAGGGTATTACGCACCTCGCGGCCCAAACCTGTCTAAGTCTTGTGTTCCTTGCACCTTCGAGTTCCTGATCTCGGCATCTCCTCACCTAAACTTACCACCTTGGGTATATCCCTCGGTGGGCAGCTGGTAAAACACCGACAGCTAGCGCGCCAGGTAGGGGAGCGCATCGAAGATCCACCGGCGAACTTGATGGCATCTTTCCAGTTCACCAGGTCAGTACCTTCTCAGGGTACAACATTTGTTTTTGGCTCGTGGGTCTGCGTCGCAGATGGTGCGAGCAGTTTCCGTCGATTCCTCGTCGACATGAAGCCAAAAACTTCTACGGCGGGTTCTCATAGCGACCTCGACAAGTTCGTTGATGATCTCAATGATTTGTCAATCCTTGGATCTGCTACGAGGACCGAGGAGGAGTTTGCTTCCAAGGCGACTTCATCCAGCGCTGCAACAACCTTCTTTGGGTTGGACTCATTCCAATCTGAGGACTCGCGTAGCCGATCACGACTCGGTCTACGCAATTTGGCCACTGATCTCCAGGAGGCCAACATCTCCGAGTCCCTCTCCACATTGGAGGAGGACTTGGACTCTCTACTCCAACTCGGAAAGCCCGAAGCCACCGCACATCGGGGGGCTTCAGGTTGTTTGGGTGCCAACGATCTGATGATCACCTCCACTCCAAAGGAGCATTTCGTGCATTGGAAGGGCATGAAACTTTCTGATCTACTCGAGGCCGAAGATAGACTTGTGGCACACCTCGAGCCTTTGCCTTTTTAGGAGGGCAGGCCATTAGCCACCATGGCGGAGGAGTCGATAGAGCTACTCGACGCGAGCTCTAATGAGCTCATCTCACGCCAGGTGCTGATGGCGGAAGAAGGCGAGGACGATGGCGACTTGCCCATCGTCGAATTTGATGCGGTATCCGAAGATGAGGCCACAGCCAACACCGGCGACAAAAATGACACCGATCACGAGGCACGGAGGACCAGGAATAGAGCTCGCACAGCCCGCCCAAGGAGGGTCAATGAGCGCATGGGATCCATGCATCGCGAGCTTGATGCCGAATTCGCTGCCGTAAGCTAGCGGGGCTTCAGGATTCAGGTGGCCAACATCGCCAGGGTTACGGCCATACTCGAGCGCAGTAACGATCCGAACATGCGTCAAGCACTTCATTACGCGCAGAGGGCTTGGATTCAGCTTGATCAACAAAACCCGGCGTATACCCTCAGGGAGGAGAGCGTGGGCGAAAGCCGAAGCCAGGCTCACAGTCGAACGGCAGGCGGCCGTCCTCGACCTCAGTGCAGCAACAACGACAACGCTCGCGGGAGTCAAGACCCTAGCGGGAGGCAACAGCCACCTCCAGGGGGTAACCTGCGACAGGCTAATCATCTGCCTCTTCCAGAAGACCTGCGCCACTGAATCAATGAAGGATGCGATGCGCGGTCCATAATCGATTCCAGGCGCAAGGAGCACGAAGTAGTCGAGACAGAGGGCACTGACTGCAGCGATCGTTTTCCAGCTTTTTCTGCACGGTTTAGCAGTTACAAGTACCCTGAGGGCTTTAAGCCGATCAGCATCACCAAGTACGATGGCAAGCAAGCTCCTCAGCAATGGCTACGTTGCTACTCCACCGCTATTGAAGTCGCAGGAGGCTCCAACATCACCAAGGTCGTCTACTTCCCGATTGCTTTGGACCCCGCACCGCTCACATGGTTGGAGAGCCTCAGCAACAACACGATCGACTCCTGGGAGTGGCTCAAGAAGGTCTTCATCGACAACTTCCAAGGGGCGATCACTCGCGCAGGTACTCGTCACGATCTTGCTCAATGTAAATAGGAACGTAACGAGCTCCTACAGTCCTATACATGCTGTTTCTTCGATGTCCGTGCTACTATTGCGAATATCTCGGAGGAAGATATCATCGACTGCTTCTACAACGGCATCATCAACCCAGGCATCTACAGAGACTTTGGGCGGAATAGACCGAAAACTGTCACGGGCTTCGTGACATGATGCACGACTGGTCCGAGCAGGAAGAGAAGATGCGGGAGCGGTTCCCGAGGTGCAATGATAGCAACCTGAGGCGTCCGAATGACCACCGCAACGACAAGATCCAGCGGGACTATTCGGGTCCATCCTGAAAATGCAAGCCAGATGATCTCATCGTGGCTATGGATCGTCCCTCGTGAGGTACGAAGTCAATGACGCAGGAAGAGTTCAAGAATCTCCTGCAGAAGAAATGCCCATGGCATCCAGGTGCTAATCATGCGGCAATTGATTGCTACCACCTCCGGAGGATATTTAGCAATTCCGGTGGTGGCAAGAAGAACAAGAAGCTAGTGGACAAAGAACCCGAAGACGACGACCAAGGGGACCAAGCGCACAACGCGAAGTTCCAGGATGCTTCAAAGACCGTCAACATCATCTTCGGGGGAGATGGAGACTTCGGTTCCAGGCGGGAACAAAAATTGCTTCTCCGGGAGATCATGTCCGTCGAGCCGGCGGCACCGCAACCACTCCGCTGGTCAGAGGTGCCCATCTCATTCTCCCGCGACGATCAGTAAACAAGCTTTTCGGAGCCCGGTAAATTCCCCCTGGTCCTGGATCCGGTGGTGGCAGAAGTCAGGCTCACCAAGGTGCTCATCGACGGCGGGAGTGGTCTCAACCTCATCTTCGCCAGCACTTTGAGAAAGATGGGTCTGGACTTCACGGACATGCTGGTTCCAAGCAAGTTCCCTTTCCACAGCATTGTCCCAGGTAATGCAGCACACCCACTTGGTACGGTGGTTCTTCCAGTCACCTTCGGCACGAGGGAGAACTACCGCATCGAGTTTATTAAATTCAAAGTTGCTAACTTCGAATCTTCTTATCATGCCATACTGGACCGACTGGCACTTGCCAAATTCATGGTAGTGCTGCATTATGTTTATCTGCTTCTCAAGATGCTAGGACAAAGTGGAGTACTCACTCTCTGAGGCGACTTGAAGAAGTCATATGATTGCAACCAGGAGGCGATCCAATATGCTTCAACTACACGTGTGCTAGATGCTTCAGGGGAAGTACTCACGGCCGCGCAGCAGCTCTCCCAAGTTGGGCTGGAGATCCCTTCAAGAAAGGCCAACAAGTCGAGCATCCAGTCGACCGGCGACGTGGCCCTCAAGTCGATCCAGCTCCAGGAGGGTGACTCATCCAAGACCGCCGTCATCGGCGTGGGCTTAGATGAGAAATAGGAACTCGCGCTCGTCAGTTTCCTCCGGGCCAACCGAGACATATTCACATGGAAACCAGCGGATATGCCAGGGGTGCCTAGGGAACTGATCGAGCATAGTCTGAATGTACACCCACAGGCTGTGCCCAAAAAGCAACGCCTTCGAAAATTTGCTCATGACAAGCGTGAAGCAATTAAATGGGAAATAGCTAAACTCCTCACGGCTGGCTTCATTAAAGAAGTGATTCATCTAGAGTAGGTAGCTAATCCCATCCTTTTAAGGAAAAAGAATAATGAATGGAGAATATGCATTGATTACACCGATCTCAACAAGCATTGCCCAAAGGATCACTTCGGGATACCGCACATTGATCAAGTCGTTGACTCGATGGCGGGTTGTGTACTCCTCTGTTTCTTTGATTGTTATTCAGGATATCACTAGATTGCACTCAAGGAGGAGGAGAGAGGACTACCCTTCTTCAAGCTCCTAAAACGCCAAGACAAGTTCCAGTGGACGGAGGAGGCCGAGCGAGCCTTGCAAGACCTGAAGCATTACCTTCAGTCTCCTCCAATCCTTACAGCACCATTGCCGGGAAAAGATCTACTACTTTACATTGCGGCAACAACTCATGTTGTCAGCAGTGCTATTGTAGTCGAGCGCAGCGAGGAAGGCCATGCATTTGGGGTGCAGAGACCTGTGTACTTCGTCAGCGAGGTACTCTCTGAATCCAAGGTACGATTCCCGGCAGTTCAGAAACTTTTATATGCAATTCTGATTACATCAAGAAAGTTGCGTTATTACTTCAATGAGTACAAGATTACTGTGATTACGGATTTTCCGTTGGCGAATATTCTCCATAATCAAGATGCCATGGGGCATATATCAAAGTGGGCAGTGGAACTCGGGGCTTTATCTATCGACTTCAAGCCACGCACTGCAATCAAGTCTCAAGCTCTAGTCGATTTTATGGCTGAGTGGAGGGAGAATCAAATTCCAACTCCAGTCGACAAGCCAGAGCACTGGACCATGTACTTCGATGAGTCTCTTAAGCTCGATGGCGGTGGTGCTGGAGTTCTATTTATTTCTCCAAGAGGCGAACAACTGAAGTATGTCCTCCAGATCCTTTGGGAGGTATCCAATAATGAAGCCAAGTATGAAGCACTCCTTCACGGGCTATGTTTGGCGATATCACTAGGCATCAAGCGACTTCTTGTATATGGCGATTCACTTCTAGTCGTTCAGCAAGTCAACAAAGAGTGGGACTACAACAAGGAGACGATGGACGCTTATGTACAAAAAGTGCGCAAGCTGGAAAACAAGTTTTCTGGCCTGGAGGTTCATCATGCGTACGGGAGCATAATGTTGGCGCAGATATATTGTCCAAGCTGGGGTCTACTTGTGCACAGGTTCTAGCGGTAGTCTTCGTCCAGGAGTTAAAGCAGCCATCCATCAAGTCACCGACAATTTTACATCACAAGCATAATATTACATTAGTATTCAAACATATATGGTAGCAAGACCTAACTAGTATGCGAGTCCAGAGATACAATCACCGACAATTTTACATCACAAGCATAATATTACATTAGTATTCAAACATATATGGTAGCAAGACCTAACTAGTATGATTTTATACAAAATTGTTCAAAGTTAGAGTATCTGCAGCGGAAAGTAAAACACGACACTACCAGACATCGCGGAACAGATATTGAGCTACACCCAAGCTCAACATCACTCGGAGGGACCTGTGTTGGCCGAGGATGGATTCCACTCCACGGACCAACCATCGGGAAGAGCATAGGGCCAGGGCACAGGCAGAGCAGAGTTCTCAGGGAAATTACCTGAAACAAAGGCCACATTGCAAGGCTGAGTATTCTAATAGTCAGCAAGGCTACCCGTTTCATGGTATACTTAGCCATGTAGCTAGACTATGAAGGCTTGTAATGGTTCTGGGTATAGTTTCAGCTGAAAAGCAACAAAGAGTAGATCCTTAATTTCAACTTTTAGCTTTCAGGTTCTAGTTGGTTATCCATTCTAAGTAAGCAACTATAGCTACTCAAACATGGTGGAAATTTTCTAAACAAACATCATCTTTGATCATTATCAGGTTACTCTTATTACTCTATGTGGCAAAGGGATCAAGCAATCTCAATCTCCACGAGAAACGGACGATTCTGAATCAAATTTCAAACCTTACAAGGGTAAACCTAACTCACACGCTTGGAACATCCAATGATCATTCTGAAGCAACAGTTTGCCTTTCATTCTGACTCGTGGATCAGTGCCACCACAAGCGATTGTAGGACCATACGCACATCAAATGTGGAGGACGTACGTCTGTAGCGTGACTACATGACCGTACTCCTGTCCACTGTGCGAAACGTACTCCCGCACGTCAGTGCGTGTGCGACAAACCAAATTACGAGTGGTAGGGGGTATGTCCACTCCTCGGGCCGGTCGGTTACTAGACTTACCGCTTACCATATTTCACGGCATGTGGCTAGTACTTTCAAACACTTAACCACCGCTACCACACACTGCGACCTTATCATATTTTCATCAACACGGACGGGGTTTTTGTCAAAGTCATTGTGGTAGAACCGTCTGAATTATTCTGGCTCAAGTGCGCTAGTCATCACTATACAGCCGATACTAACTCAACGCACTTCAAACGGAACAACTCATTGGTCTGTCGGGTCTCCGCTCGATGCAACCACGGTTTAACAGGATCGAGGTAGGTTTACCTCGCACGAAGGCGAGTTTACAGTCACACAACAGCTCATCAACTTTTAATTCATAGAGTATTAAACTTTATTACAAACTGGTTCAAACTTAAAGTAATAAACAAACATTGTTTAAAACGACAAGCTAAACATGCTTGTCAAGTTCACAGTGGAAGGAAAATTAACACGCGACTACACACATCGTGAAGGTTGACACCACGCTCAGCCTAAAGTATGGCATCATTCAGGAGGGTCACTGCCAGCCGGGGACGGATTCCACTCCACGGACCAGCCAAACGGAACAGAAGTTGGCCATGCGGAACCATTCGTGGGGTTTTCAAAGGTCATACCTGAAAATTAGACTATCAAGACTGAGTATGCTAATACTCAGCAAGGCTTACCCGGGATTAGGGTATACTTTGCCCATAACTAAACTCATGAAGGCTTGAAATGGTTCTGGGTTTAATTTCAGCTGAAAAGCAACAAAGAGTATGAGCTAACTTTCATATTTTAGCTTTCAGATTCTAATTTCATTAACCATGCTAGGTGAGCACCTTTTCTAGACAAGCAAGGTAGAGATTATCATCCATCAAAATTTTTCCAACAATAGTTGCTGTTATTACTCTATGTGGCAGAAGGAATAAGCAGTCTCAATCTATGTGAGAAACGGACGATTCTGAATCGAATTTCAACCCTTGCAAGGTAAACCTAACTCACACGCTTGGAACATCCAATGATCGTTCCGAAGCAACCGTTTCCCTCATATTCCGGCTTATGGATCAGGGCCACCACAAGCGACTGCAGGACCGTATGCACACCAATTATGCAGGACGTACGTTTGTAGCACGACTACATGATCGTACTCCTGTCTGCTACGCAGAACATACTCCCACACGTCAGTGCGTGTGTACAACAAACCAATATATCGAGTGGTGGGAATAAGTCCATTTGCCGGGCCAATCAGGTACTAGGCTTACTGCTTTACCATATTTCGCGGCATGTGGCTAGTACTTTCAAACGGTTAGCCACCACTACCACACACTGCGACCTTAACAACTTTTAACAACACAGACGGGGTAACCTTCCGAGTCATGATATTGCACATGACCCCATCCATCATCCTTATAGTGATTGCAGAATAGTAAGCATTCAACTCCTATATCGCGCGAGTGAAAGGGAATCACCCGACTTCTGCCGGTCCTATTAGCAGAGCATCTATGCGATAAGGACTCAGGCACAATACATAGGTTCCTAGTATCAATGCATCTAGGGTTCCATTTCAATTCCTAGACTTAATGCAAGATATAATATATAAGTATAAAATTGTAGTAAATTGAAATACTGGGTCATGCACCGGGGCTTGCCTTCTTGAGCGGGGCTGGAGGCAAGAGTGTCAAGGATTTCCGAACTTTGGTTCGAAGCTTCAGTTAGAGTCTCGACGACGTTCACTGGGTCTTCAGAAAACCCTGGCTCAGTTTCCGGGACTAGCTCGTAGTCTCCGTCGTCGAGTGTCGTTGACTCTACATGATATGCAATAATTTGATTAGATGGTTCTCGAGTTAAGAGTTTTATTTCACAATAAAGTTGCAATCCAATAGGTTAATACACTCAAACTCATAAAACAAGAGGGTTAAATATAAACTCATTATTGGTATTCTAATCCAATTATCCCATTTAATTGAATTAGGTTAACAAGTTTGATTTTTATTTTTGAAATTTATAAAGGCTATGGCCTTGAATTTTTGTGGATGAGCTTATTCCTAATGGATAAGCTTCTTATGAATTTTCATAATTTTCTGAAAATAGACACTAGGGTATTTGAATTTAGTTCAAACTTCAAGTTTGAATGCAAACCGTAAGTAAAATAGTGTTGTAAATTCCTAAAATATTTACTATGGACTATTCTATTGTAGATCATCTCATGGTAAAAAGATCTAGGTATAAAATTCTTAGTAGCATGCTTAATTAAATTTAAACCCTTTCAAGCTTAATTTGCATAAGTTTAAACTAACTTAAGCTAGAGTTCAGCACTGTAGTTGAAAATTGCACACAAGCTCATTCATAACATAATCAGGTTACACACCAAAAATCACCATCAATAGAGCTAGCATGCAAAAGTTATGCTCAAACTACCCTTTTGTCAAACTTTAAAATAACTCAAAAAGAATTTAGTTTCAAACCAAACTTTAGTAACAGAAGTAGTTGAGTTCAACTTCTAGAGTACAACAAAACTAGTTTGACAATTTTTGGATTTTTCCACGAATTCCTATGGATTTTACAAGTTGGCTGAATTGTGTTTAGAGAGGGGTGCTGCTTTCTCACAGATAGGCCCCTGGAAACATTTGAATCTTTGCAATTGGGTCCCTGGCCGGGCTACACAGGAGGTCCGATCGATGCCGATCAAATTCCAGCGAGAGAGCTCACCGGCGGCGAAGGGCAAGTGAGGGGAAATGCTCAGGGACTCATGGAGATCTCGGGGGTGGCCGGTGTCAGGGAAGAGAGGGGCCGAGGCGGCGTAACGACGGCGAACGGGGGCGGGCGGCGGAGGTCCGAAGGATGTCGCCGGCGTTCTGATGGCCGGAGGGCAGCGGGGAAGTGGTCAAGAAGCTTCCACGCGATGATGTAGTGCTGACTGGGTGCTTAGCTGGGGCTAAGAGGCGGTGGATCGACGGGACGATAGCGAGGCCGAGCGGCGGCGGAAGCTCGAGCTCACCGGCGTAGTGGTCCGGTCATTCTGTTGCATGAGAGCGAGATTGGGCGGGCTGGGGAGCACCAGCGGGTGATGGGGATGCTAATTGTGCACTCGATCGGGGATGGGAGGCTGCGTGGGCGGCTGTTGACGGCGCGCAAAAGCTACAGAGGAGGCCCGGTGAGGTGCGGTGGTCGGGAAAAGAATTGGCCGTGGGAATGTGGGTGCGGGAACATAAGAAGAAGTGTATTGGGAGCTCCTGGATGTGCTTCGAGTTGAAGAGAGGGCACAGTGAGCGATAGCTGGTGCTGGTGGCCGGCGGCGAGCGTGGCGGTCGCGGGCGGAGCTCGGACAGAGGCTGGGGCAGCGTGGCGCGTGCGGGAGAAGACAGCGGGGAGAACTAGAGCGGCGGTCGACTGGGGAGTGACGCGTGGGGACTGCCAGAAGCAGGAGGTGGCGCCGGTCGGGCTGCAGCGACGGTGAGCAGCGGCGGAAGGCAGTTCGGGCGGATGGCAGTGCGGCGCGGCAAGGCGAGGAAAGGCCAGTGTAGTCGGGTGAGCGGCGGCGGGGTGCAGGAGCAGCACGTGGTGCACAGAGGGACAGCGCGGGGCAGTTAAAGCTCAGCACATGGCCGGCGAAGCGGCGGCGGGGCGTCGGGCAGAGCGAAGACAAAGCAGAACAGAGAAGGGGGGCTGAAGATAGACGAAGGGACTGATCTGCTATTTTCCAAAAGTGCAGGGACTCCTCTGTAATGTCTAGATAACTTTCAAACCATAGCTCAAATGAAAATATGCCCAAAAGCAAAAGTGTAGAGGTCAACAAGATCTACAACTTTTCCTTAAGATTCAATTGCAAAAGAGCTAAAGATTTGAAACTAGCATAAAACTTGGTAAAGTTTTAAACTTTAAGTAAATCCCATTTAGAATTCTACATTACACTTGCATCCTAGGGGTAGTTTTACCTCTATTTGGGGTTAAAGTAAGTTCTTGACTTTTCACACAACAACCTTTATACGTTTTGATTTTTACTTCCCATTCTCACCCATTTAACACTAAAGGACCTAAATTTTACAAAATTACACAAATGCCCTGTTCCCTTTGCATTCAAATGTTGGCACACCTATACAAAATCAAACATACATACTTTCTACTAACATTTAGTGTGTTTTAATTCTAAGCACCTAAATGTCACAGTCATGAATCATAATCACAACCCCGTCCGTCATCCATATAGTGGTTGCAGAAATATAAACATTGCAACTCCTATAAAGCCCGCGAGTAACAGGGAATCACTCGACTTCTACTGGTCCTATTAGCTTAGCAGCTAGTCGTACTCAGGTTCTAGTATTCAACACATAGGTTCATAGGAATATGCAACTAAGGTTTCAATGCAATTCCTGGAAACTTAAATGCACAAGTAGATATACATGAATATATAAATTGCAGTGTAGTAAAATAACGTTTAATGTTCGGGGCTTGCCTTCACTGGTGGGGCTGGGGTCAGAGATATCAACACTAAAAGTTTCCGAACCGGGGTTCGGGGCTCCAGTTAAATCTCCGATGATGTTCCCGGGGTCTTCAGAAATATCCCCTTCTGGTTCCGGGATCAGCTGGTAATCTCCGTCAGCGAGAGTTGTCAAGTCTATATGATATGCAAACATCACAGTTGAGGGAATGCATATACTTCCATTTCATTTCACGATAAAGTTGCAATCCAACAAGTTAATTAAACTTCTTCTACGGGCAGTCATTTATCGAGTATTAAATTATATTACCTAATTTCATCAGATAACCTACCTAGTTACTCTAAACAATCAAAGTAATGACATTAAACACATGGAAAGGACTCTAATCTATTCATTAAACGTCATTAGTTGATTTAATTAACTAAATTACTCATTCAATAAGAGTTGGGGTTATTATTTTAATTCTTGGTCAACTAATAAGAACCTAAGTTAGCAGTGATTACTAAAGCTATAAAAATTAGTATAAATAGGTCTAATTGAATAAGCTTATCATAAAATTTTTAGAACATTTCATGCAACATAGCAATCAGAATAATTTAATCAAACATTATTTAGATCATGAACTATTTTTTTAGTTTGAGCTACTGCAAACCTAAGGATAAGCATTTTACTGGAAAAAGGTTCATCTGAATCTAAGCTACTGTGGTTTTTATCCTTATAGCAATTATGCTATAAAATAAACAAAAACAGCATTGTGATATTAAGATCTATTTATATCAGAAATTCTACACAAGATATTGTGCTGAAATTTTGCGAACATATTACACTACTCAAAAGTAACACTCTAATTTAATTTCATAAATTTTCTTAAACCAGAACTATTATTCATGAATTATCTTTGAACCTAAGCCTAAATTCATAACTCAAGCTACTCTACTCTACTGTTATTCAAAATTTTATCATGGATTACACATACTGCGGGAAAGTTAGAGTAAAATTTTCAGCTACAAACACTAACAGATTCATCCTGAAATAAATCCTAAATCTTTCATCAATATAAAACAAAGACACTTAAACATCATAGCTATGAAAGAGTTCTGAGTCTGCAAATTTTACGTAAATCTATGCATGAGACACACATCTTGTGTTTCAAATTTCAGCAACAGCATAGCTATGGATCAAGAGATCTAATTAGCACACCTATTCCCTAATATTTATTCTAATTCAAAATATTCACCCATTCAGCTCAAGGCTATAACACAAAAGTTGTAGAGTTTACCTCAAGGATTCAAACAAAACTGGTTTAACATTTTTCTAAATTTCCTACAAATTCTTATAAATTTCTAAAGATCACTGATTTGAATTGAAGGGAGGGACTGGAATCTTGCAGCCAGACACTCAGAAAGATTTAGATCATTGCAATCAAGTCCTTGGCTCGTCGGGGAAGAAGAGCCGAGACTTGTCGGCCAAATTCCGGCGACGGTGGTCGCCAGCGGCGAGGGGAACCAGCCAGGAAGGATCAGGGGGCTAGAACGAGCCTTGCTAGGGGTGATGTGATGGTCGGGGTCGACCGGAGGGGGTGGAACGACAATGACCCGAGGTGGCGGCGATGGAGCTCGACTACGGCGGTGGTGTTCCGGCCAGGGGGTTCACCGGTGGCGGTCCAGAGGTTGGGGAGAAGCTCGAGGGGAGCAAGGCGGTTCGATTGAGCACCTTGGTGAGGGTTGGGGTGGTCGGAAAGGTAGGTCCCCACAGCAGACCGAGGCGGCGACGGAGAGGTCGATGGCGACGGCGATGCTCCGGCGATCAACATCGGCGAAGGCCCTGCGCACGAGCATCGGTGAGTCATGGGTGATGCATTGCTGCATTCAATTGAGGCTAAAGGCTACGGATGAGGGGTGACCGACGGTGACCGTAACGGCGGTGGAGGAGAAGAACACCGGCGAGCGTCGGGAAGGCCAACTGAAGCTTCAAAGAAGTCGATTGAAGGGTGGGCGAGCTTCACAGGGTCTAGGTGAAGCTATGGGGGGGTTGTCGTGGATCGGGAGGGGCTGGGGTGGTCTGCCCATGGTGGACAGGGGGTTCGCCGGGGAAGAACACGGGCGGCGACATCTTTCAGCAGCTCGGGGTGAAATGAGAATGCAAGAGAGAGCAAAATGGAGGGAGGGGGAGCTACTGAAGGTCTTGGACCAGAAAAGAAGGGTGAGGGGGCATGCACAGGCGCTAGCCATGACGGCGGTGAGGTGGCGGCCGGGCGGTGCTCGAGCAGAGGCGGGGTGGCGTGGCGCGCGCGGAAGAAGGCCAGAGGAGAGGGGCTAGGGCGGCGGCCGGCCTGGGGCGCCGCGTGGGAGCTGCCAGAGGCAGGAGGTGGCGCCGGCAGAGCTGCAGCGGCGGTGGCCTGCTGCGCGGCAGAGGGGGAAGCAGAGGAAGAATTAAGTGGGGGGCGCCAGGGGCTGATGTGAAAACTTCAAAAATTCCAGGGTCCTTGAGGTAAAACAAGATTTTCTCATTGTTTATATCTCAAATGAGAAAATGGTCAATGCAAGAATTGTAGAACTTTTCAAAACCTAAAACTTTTATTTAGGGTTCGAATTCAAAAACTCAAAGGATAGAGCTTTATTTGAAAACCTTGGACTTAATTCAAACTTTATATAGTTTTTGTCCTTATTAGGGTAAATTTCATATATTTTTGGACTAAATTGCAAGTTTTATGTAATGTAATGATGACTAACACTCTTACACTTTGACCCCTAGTAAAATTTAAGAGTTACCTTTGTAATTCAAATATTTTGCATAAAAGGACTCATACTTTTGAAAAAATTACACACAAGTCCTTATTTCCACACATTCACTCAATTTCACTCAATTCAATACATACATTACACATTCTTTCCTAATGTGTTACAATTTTGACACCTAGGGTATCACACCAAATACCATCATCACGGACCTAGGATCAAACTTCACGGCCAACCAGTTCTGAGAGTTCTGTGAAAATGCGTGCATCGAGATCAAATATGTCTCTGTTGCACACCCAAGGGCCAATGGTGAAGTCGAGAGGGCGAACGGCATGATAATTGATGGCCTCAAGAAAACACTCTATGATGAAAACAGCAAGAAAGGAGGAAAGTGGATACACGAGTTGCCACATGTTGTCTGGGGGCTCAGGACTCAGCCGTCCATAGCCACAGGATAAACACCGTTCTTCCTTGTCTACGGCTCCGAAGCTATCTTACCGGCCGACATCATGTGGAAATCCCCAAGGGTTGAAATGTACAATGAAGGCGAGACGGACGAAGTAAGGCAGTTAGAGCTCAATTCTGTCGAAGAGGCTCACTGCACCGCTCTTGTTCAGTCAGTGCGATACCTGCAGGGGATCCGGCGATATCACGATCACAACGTGAGGGAACGATCATTCAGTATAGGCGATTTGGTCCTATGCCGCATCCAAGACGAGTCTGGCTTACATAAGCTCAACTCCAGGTGGGAAGGTCTGTTCGTCATCAAGCAGGTGTCGGTGTTTAACCGGCTGACCACCGAGGGATATACCCAAGGTGGTATGTTTTGGGTGAGGAGATGTCGAGATCAAGAACTCGAAGGTGCAAGGAACACAAAGCTTAGACAGGTTTGGGCCGCAAAGCGCGTAACACCCTACGTCCTGTATGGTAGTTCGTATTGCCTTTTGTATAGAATGATCTAGAGATCGTGTTTTGAGAGGGGTCCCTGTCCTCCCTTATATATCCGAGAGGCTAGGGTTACAAAGAACATATCTCAAGCTACGGAATCATACCAGAACATATCTCAAGTAGATTCCCTCTGTATCGGTTAGCTCTATCTCCTACTTAAACGGGATAAATAAGAGATAAACGAGATAAATAAGAGATAAGACGAACTTAATCTCTTAAACCTCTTTAAACTACATTATGTACACAATCCCGTGGCCCCGGGTCTGACAAGCCCCCGAGCTCTTCGTAGCTGAGTACTGCAGGCTTATCGAGTACTTTCGAAATAGTCTTCAACTTCTTTCAAAGCTTCATCTTGAAGTCCTTCTTTGAGTACTTACTTGGCTGCATTGAAGCTATGAGGTGCTCATGCCCCGAATTTTGTTTCTGATATGGTGTGCGATTGAAAAATCGCACTCCATATGGAGTAGCCCCCGAGCCTTAGGTTGAATCGGAGAATCAGACTGAGGGTCGCATTAGTCTGAAATCCTCCTTACCTTTCAAATAAATTTGAAAAATAAGTAGTCGATGCCACGTATCCTGCAACCCCTGAGCCTTGAATCTAAATCTCTCAAATTTGGGAAAAAGGATCAAAGAATCGTGGCATTGGTGTTACTCTAAAATCCCGAGAAAAACTCTTCGTCTTCTGCATAGTGAAATTAAGCCTCCCGCTGGTTTATTTAACCGCGCGGTGACTTAAGGTTTCTTCTGTACTCTCAGACTTCATATGAATCGTCTTCGAGTAGTTTTGCGGCGTCCAGCCCCCGAACTTACGAGCCAGGAAAGCCAAAGGAGCCATGTCGAGTAGTGCGCATCGCCAGCCCCCGAGCCTAGGAACTAGCGGAACTGTGATGGCACGCCGCGCTGCCTGGAGGGTTGTTGCCAAAGCTTGACCTGAAAAAAGACAATGCACACATTATGTAGCATAATGCGAAGATACCGAGTAGTACTTAGTAATAATGTGAAGAAACCAAAATTTATTTGGTGTAAAAATTGCTGTGTCGAGCTCTTTTTTAGGCCATTTAAATCTCCCGAGCAGTCCACCTGTTACGTTTAAGCACCTGGTCCTGTTTTAGCCGTTGCTCATAGCGTGTATGAGATCTTTGTCACGTGTACGTGTAGAGGCGTTAGGCGTGACAGAAGAGCCGAGGTTTCACCGATTAAGGCATGTGCTATCCGAAGAGATTAGCGACCGTTAAGAGGAGACACCCGCAGAAAGTAGTTGTCATGCGACAAAGAGGATGCGCAGTGCGCAAAGGTAGTCGGCGAAGTGTAGCTCTGGAGAGTTTCATGCCCATCGAGAGTTGTACACGGATAAGTAGTCGGCGAAGTGTAGCTCTGGAGGGTTTCATGCCCACCGAGAGACGTACACGGACAAGTAGTCAGCGAAGTGTAGCTCTAGAGGGTTTCATGCCCATCGAGAGACGTACACGGACAAGTAATCGATCGTGATGTAGCCCCCGAGGGTTCCATGCCGTCCAGAGGCGTACCCAAAAAGGTAGCCGATCTTGTGAAGAACAAGTCGGAAAAGGTATAAATCACTTAGCTTGATTCGTGGATGAATGTCGACGAAGCCGTGGAGCTCGTTGATGAAGCTGCGATGATTTGTTGATGAAGCTCAACTAGTCGGAACCGATTCCGACTAGTTTTCAAGTCGAGACGAGTAGTTGATGTAGTCGTCGGCGAGCTGTCGATCGTCCTCGTGAAGTCAAAGTAGTCGAACTCGTTGCTGCTGCGCGCGGATATTGCGGCACAAGCCGAAGTTGAGCTGGGTCGTCGAGGTCGGCGGTCGCAGTGCATCAACGTTGCAGCGTGAGGTGAAGTCGAGTTGAGTAGTTGAGGTCAGCGGCAACGTGTTGACATTGCAGCGCGAGCCGAAGTCGAGCCAAGTAGTCGATGCATGCTTGTAGATGAGCGAAGAGATTTCGATCTTATTCGTGCATCATGCCTCAGCAGCTTGCTAGCATCTCATTAGCATGTGTGCACTCACGCGTCTGGCAGCGCATGCATGGGCTTGCATGCGAGCGCATGCCTAGGCGCCTGGTTGCAGATCGACCCCCGGGCACCGTGGGGCTTGTCGGGTCATCGGCGCGATTGCCGCCTCCCGGCTCCTTGTTGATGGTGAGCTCGAAGACGATGAGGATGGAGGCCTCCGCCGGCGTGGTGCAGACTTGGACAATGCAGATCGGCAGATGAAGGTGCAGGCATGAGTTCGGCTCCTCCTTTTCCTCTGCTCCCCTTGTGCCCACGCCCGTATAAGCCGGCCGATTGTAACAGACAAAGTGTGTCGCCGCCGCTTGATCGGAGGGGATCCACGTTATATGGATCCGGTTAAAGATTACTGCCATCGAGTTCACCGGTGGATCTTCGATGCGCTCCCCTACCTGGCGCGCCAGCTGTCGGTGTCTAACCGGCTGCCCACCGAGGGATATACCCAAGGTGGTAAGTTTTGGGTGAGGAGACGCCGAGATCAGGAACTCGAAGGTGCAAGGAACACAAAGCTTAGACAGGTTCGGGCCGCAAAGCACGTAACACCCTACGTCCTGTATGGTAGTTCGTATTGCCTTTTGTGTAGAATGATCTAGAGATCGTGTTTTGAGAGGGGTCCCTGTCCTCCCTTATATATCCGAGAGGCCAGGGTTACAAAGATACTAACCAACTCCAGCTAAGGAATCGTACCAGAATATATCTCAAGTAGATTTCCTCTATCGGTTAGCTCTATCTCCTACTTAAACGGGATAAATAAGAGATAAACGAGATAAATAAGAGATAAGATGAACTTAATCTCTTAAACCTCTTTAAACTACGTTATGTACACAGTCCCGTGGCCCCGAGTCTGATAGCAGGTTACAAGATCAGGGTCGTATCGACTACAATACCCCGAGGGCCAAGATGTCCCGAATTCTTAGAACATTCAGAACCTGTGCAAGTTCTACCCACGAGGAAGCGTGAGGGGATAGCTGTTCTCCGGACGCCTAGGCGGCCTTTTTCTTCCGAATCAATTTGGAGGCTACGTGTCGCAAAATTCGGAATGTAAATTTTTCTGTTAACAGACAGAGGCTTCGGCCACATTCATGTTATATAAATCGACTTCTTATCATGAGTTGTGACGGAGGCTACGGCCACGTTCATGTTTTATTGACTTCTTGTTATAAGTTTTGACGTTGGCTATGGCCACGTTCATGCTTTATATGAACCGACTTTTGCCATGACCTTTGATGGTCGCTTGCGATGATGATCGCATTTTTCCCAACAAGTTCGATCCGTTCGCTTGGTTTATACCTAACTTGTTGGACGGGCTCCTATGAGGAGCAATTTTGACTACGCCCAGAGTCATTGCACTCGGGGTAGTTTCAATTTTCTTGCCAAAAGCACGGCAATCTCGCGACGATGCTCGCGTTCTTTTCTAACTGGTTAGCCCCGCTCGATTGGGTTATGTCTAACTTGTTGGATAGGTTCCTACTCGGAGCTACTACGACTACTTCCAGGGACGCTGCACCCGGGACAGTGTCTACTACTTAGCCTTTCAACTTGGATGACAATTCAGCTAAGGCGCATACAAGTGGAGACTATTTTATACAAGGAAATGAGTACTTGTTTTTACATCTCAATCCTGCAATACACTTTTTACTATCTGTTCTGCTACAGGTTGGGCTTCTTGGAGGTACTCATTGAATTATTCTTCAGAGCACTCCGCAGCCACACCCTGCGCAAACGCTTCAAGTCGAGCTTCTGGCCAAAAGGATTTTACAAAAGACACAGCATGGCTGACACACGCGATCGGGGCTTCGGTGAGGAAGCTGAGGACCTTATGTGGCGCCCCGAGAAGTCGCTCCAGCAAGGGCCGCTCACCTGCTTCGCCATCTTCTTGTGGGTCCACCATGTCCACAAGCTTCTTGGCGGCTACCCTGAGGTCCTCCATCTCCTTTTGCAGCCGCTCCTTCTCCTCGCCCAGCGTCTTGATCTGCTGAAGGCAATCGGCAAACTGTTGTTCAGTGTCGGCGATTACCTTCTGCAGCATCTCAACGTCATCTGTATGGTGATACAGCATATTCTTCACGTCAGTAAGCAGCTCTTCTTTATATGTTAAGATTTTCCTAAGCTCTGCGGTGAAGATATTTTTAGAATCTAAGATAAATTATTAAGTGAAAGTATTCGAGGGAAGAAAGGGCTTGCCTTGGTGCGCCTTCTTTTGTTCCTTGAGTTGTTCTTGGAGCTTGGAGTTGGCTTTCTTGAGATTGCGCAGATCGTTCTTGAGGAGCCACGTCTGTCGAGTCCGCTCTTGCTTCAGCTTGTCAAGTTCTCTCCGAAGATAGATGTTCTTCATCAGCTCTTCGGATATGCGTTTTTCCTTGGCAGTGAGCTCCTGGTGGCCACTCACGACTGCTTTTAGTTTCTCGGTCTTCTTTTGTGAGTGCTTGATCACATCCTGCATAAGGGGGAGGTTAAGACAAGCAACTCGACAACGTATACTGGCAGAAGAGAAATAGAGAAATCGTGTCTTACCACGGTAAAATTGTACAACTCCTTGGAGATCTTCTTGAAGTATCTTATGTTGTCCTCCGTCAGAATCGGATCATCCACCAAATCTGTGGTGATGACGTTCTGGTATCTGCGTCCAGCCACAGCAGATCTCCAGGGCTCCTTGAGGTCCCTGCGGCTTCTTCAGAAGATGGTTGCTGGGCACCTGCAAGTCAAGATGCATTCAGTACATAATGCCTGTGGTCTAAGCAGCTAGCCTTGGGCGGTCAGACACTTACCTGCGCCATCTGCAGGAGCGGCATCAGGGGCCTCGACTTATTCTTCACCATCAGCTCTGGCTTCGGCTTGTTGGGGCTCGGGGGGTGGCAGGTCAGGCAGTGTTGTGTCCGCCTCGGGGGCTGGCTCCTTGGGCGTGGGCTCCTCTAGGGCTGATGGCTCAGGAGCTAGGGTAGCTGCGGCAAGTTTTGACTTGTGCCTCATGTCGCTTGCAGACCTAATGGAGCAGAATCAGTTATGTTATTACACAAGTCGAGAAGAACAAGATGTTTATTGTGCAAGAAAAGATCTATACTTACAGTGAAGATTTCTTCATGACAGCTTTCTTCACTCTTAGAGCCCGTCGTGTTTCAACCATGGTACTCGATGCTGGGGGCGGGGTCACACCAGCTGGTGGTGCAATGCCCGCCACGGCAATGGTAACCATTCCCGTCGCGGTAGTCAATGGGTCCGTTCCCACCACACGGCGTTTGGGGTCGGGAGGAGAAGATGGACTGCAAAAGGACAGTGTCAACATGCAATAATACCGGTATTTGACAATTCAACAAGGCAGTAAATTCATACCTGGAGGTTTCGACTTCATGCGCTTTCCGTTTTACTATTTCAAAGTTGAAGAGTCATTTCAGGGAATATTCGGAAGATGAGGGGTCATTTGGTAGATTGTTTAGATAAAATATTCAATTAATCATTTTTCAGGGTTAATTGTCCCGAAAAAAGGGATTGTTCGAATTCGAGATCTAACTTCCATCATTTGTACCATCACGCCAGTTATTTATCATGAGGACATTTTTTCACTGCATGCCACGACTTTTGGATCCTGTGACACTCAGGTAATTAGTATTGTCACACACTAGATTTCAGTGTGGAATTGTGTGCAAAATGTGGAGAGAGTATGCTTAAAAATTTAAATGATGAGGAAAAAGGGTTGTTTTATATAATTATAAATTAATAAAGGCCCTTTAGCGTTAAATAGATGAGAAAGGGAAGTGGGATTCAAATACATAAAGGTTGTTTTGGCAAAAGTCAAAAACTTGTGTTTAAATCGCAAATTTAGGTGAAACTACACATTGGATATATATGTAGTGTAGTTTTTAAATAGGATTTATATAAAGTTTAGAAACTTTGCTAAGTTTTAGAGTAATTTCAAATCTGTTGCTCTTCTGCAGATGAACCTTAAAGCAAAGTTGAAGATTTTGAAAAACCTTACACTTTTGCTTTTGGGCCCATCTTCATTTGAGCTCTAGTTTGAAAGTTACTTGAGCATTACAGTGGGGTCCCTGTACTTTCTACAATTTGCAACTGGGTCCTCCTTCGTCTACCTCTCTCTCCCTCTCCTCTGTTCCTCTGCTCGACTGCCGCCGCCGCTCTGCCGGCCATGTGCCATGCACCTCCCCGCTCCAGAGCCACCCTGAGGCAGGCCACGTGCCGCCCCAGCACCTGCCCCGCCGCTTCCCGGCCTCGCGCTGGCTTCTCCTCGCCTCGCCACGCCGCCTGCTTTCTGCCCGAGCTGCTCCTCGCCGCCACTCGCCGTCACTGCAAGACGATCAGTACCACCTCCTGCTTCCCGGCGATCCCACGCGTCACTCCCTGCCTTGCCGCCGCCCTCCCGACCTTGTGCTGTCTCGCACCCGCGTTCCCCACGTCACACTGCTGCTGTCCGAGCTTTGCCATGCCACCACGCGCGCTGCCGGCATGTCAGCTCCTATTTACGTGTGACCACATCTCCTTCGAGACCCCGAGCACATCCTGGAACTCCTAGCACACTTGCCTTTGCGTTTGCACACACGCATTTCACTCAATTTCTCCTACTCCGATCACCTCCCTTCACCTGACCTCCGCCGCCGTCCCTGGCCATCGTCGACAGCCGCCCACACTACCCCCGAACCCCGATCCTGTGCAACCAGAGCTCCGCCGTGACCCGCTGGTGCTCCTCAGCCCCTCCAATTTTGTTTTCCCGCATCCTAGCGCCATTCCCCGTAGCGTTGGTGAGCTCCAAGCTCCGCCGCCGCTCGGCCTCCCGTCGAACCGCCGGTACAAGGCCTCTCCACCCCGACCGAGGTCACCAGAAGCACCACACCAGCCAGCAGGAACTCTTCAACTACTTCCCCGCCACCCTCCAGCACCCTAGCCTGTGGAACGTCGTGCCGCCATCACCACCGGTGAGAACCCGACCCGCCCCGCCATCGATTACCACCTTCTGCTCGGTCTCCGACCAAATTAGGTAGGGGAAAAGCATCCCCGCACTCCCACAGTGCTCCTGCGCGCCCTTTCTGCCCACGTTCACTGGCCCCTCGCAGGGAATGATGATGATGCGCCGCCACGGCCGCCGCCATCCATCGTCGCCGGCCGTGCTCCATCACTAATCCTGGTGCACATCACCCACCCGTGAGCACAGTAGATCATGTAGGTCATGTAGGACCAGATCATTCCCGGCCAAACCCTCGCCACCGGTGAGAACACGCCGGCCGAACGTCACGGCCATCGTCTTCCCCTTGCAAGGACCCATATGTAATTTAGATTGCTGTTCTAAGGGTCTAGGTGCAAGAACCCGAGGGCCTCCCCATGAACTCTTTTATTATTTCATGTGTGCAAAGCAGCTAGCTTGTAAAATTCATAGGAATGTATAGAAAAATCCAAAAGTTACCAAACCGGTTAGAAACTAGAAATCAAGATCTACAACTTTTGTTCATAAAGTTTTGTATGAAACTAAATGCATTTTGATCTATTTTAAACTCAAAGTAAAAGAGTATCTTATGCATAACTTTTGCATACTAACTTATTTTCTTATGATTTTTGGTATGCAGCATCTTTAGGTCATGTATGAGCTTGTGTAAAAGTTTCAAGCTTAATACTGTTTTGTAGTTTAAATTCTTTTAAACTTTTGCAAATCAACTTTGAAGTAGTTTAAATTTAATCAAGCTTGTTCCTAAAGCTTCTATGATTAAATCTCTTTACCATAACCTAATATGTTGATAATTAGTTCATAATTAAATTTTCAAGACTTTATAGTTCTATTTACTTAGGTTTTGAATTTAAACTTGAAATTTGAATTCAAATTCAAATATTTTAGTTTCTGTTTCCAGAAAATTATGAAAAATTCACCATAAGCTTATTTATTGAAAATAAACTTATCCACAAAAATTCAAGGTCAGAATCTTTATAGTTTTCAAAATAAAAATTAAACTAGTCAAATTACTTCAAAGTAGTTCCATTAAAATGATATGACTTAAGTATAGATAGTAATTTGAAACCTCACCCCCTTGTTACATGAGTTTATGTACACTAATTTATTGGATTGCAACTTTATCGTGAAATAAAAACCTTAACTCAAGCACCGTCTCACTTAAATCCTTGCATACCATGTAGAATCGACGACACTCGACAATAGAGACTACGAGCTAGTCCTGGAACAAGACCAAGGGTTTTCTGAAGACCCAATAAACATCACCGAGACTCTAACTGAAGCCCTGAACCAAAGTTCGGAAGTCTCTGACACTCCTGCCCCCAACCCCACTCAAGAAGGCAAGCCCCGATGCATACCCCAGTATTTCCATTTATTACCATTTTACTTATATATTATACATCTTGCATTACGTCTAGGAGTTGAAATGAAACCCTAGTTGCATAAATTCTAGGAATCCAATGTATTGTACCCGAGTCCTTATCGCATAGACGCTCTGCTAAATAGGACCGGTAAAAGTCGAGTGATTTCCTATCACTCGCGCGATATAGGAGTTGCATGTTTACTATTCTGCAATCACTATAAGGATAATGGACAGGGTCATGTGCAGTATCATGACCTGGAGGTTTACCCTATCTATTTTGATAAAAGTTGTTAAGGTCGCAGTGTGTGGTAGTGGTGGCTAAGCGTTTGAAAGTACTAGCCACATGCCGTGAAATACGGTAAAGCGGCAAGCCTAGTAACCGATCGGCCCGGCAAGTGGACATACCTCCCACCACTCGTAATTTCATTTTTCTCACGCACCGACATGTGGGAGTACGTTCCGCACAGCGGATAGGAGTACGATCATGTAGTCACGCTACAGACGTATGTCCTGCGCAATTGGTGTGCGTGCGGTCCTACAGTCGCTTGTGGTGGCCCTGTTCCACAACCCGGAATGAAAGGCAAACGGTTGCTTTGGAACGACCTTTTGGTGTTCCAAGTGTGTGAGTTAGGTTTGCCTTGCAAGGTTTGAAATTCGATTCAGAATCGTCCGTCTCTCACGGAAATTGAGACTGCTTATTCCTTCTGCCACATAGAGTAAGAACTGTAACTATTGATGGAATAGGCCTGATGAATGCTAATCTCTACCTTTATTGCCTAGTGTAGGTGCTTACCTAAAATGGATAATCAAATTAGAATTTGAAAGCTAAAATTTGAAAGTAGATCATACTCTTTGTTGCTTTTCAGCTGAAATGAAACCTAGAACCATTTCAGACCTTCATGAGTCTAAACACGGGCTAAGTATATCCAATTCCGGGTAAGCCTTACTGAGTATTAGTATACTCAGTCTTGCTAATGAATCTTTCAGGTATAACCTTCGAGAACCCCACGGATAACCCTGCATGGCCAACTTCTGTTCCTTTTGGCTGGTCCGTGGAGTGGGATCCGTCCCCGGCCGGCAGTGACCCTCCTGAGTGACACCAAGCTTTGGGCTAAGTACGGTGTCAACCTTCACGACGTGTGTAGTTGCGAATTTATTTTCCTTCCGCTGTAAACTCGGACAAGCTGTTTAGCTTGTCGTTATAAACACTGTTTGTATAAGTTTACATTAAATTTGAAAAAGGTTTGTAATAATATTTACATTTCTATAAATTTAAAAGTTGATGAGTTGTATTGTGATTGTAAACTCGCCTTCGTGCGAGGTAAACCTGCTTTGATCCTGTTGAACCGTGGTTATATCGGGCGGAGACCCGACAGACCAATGGGTTGTTCTGTTTGAAGTACGTTGAGTTATTATCGGCTGTATAGCGACGACTAGCGCACTTGAGCTGGAATAATTCAAGCAGTTCCGCCACAGATCCTTATTTCCAAACCTGAGAGATTTGGATTCAAGGCTCGGGGGCTGCGGGATACGTGGCATCGACTACTTATTTTTTCAAATTTATTTGAAAAGTAAGTAAGGAAGATTCAATACTAATGTGACCCTCAGCCTGATTCTCCGATTCAACCTAAGGCTCGGGGGCTACTCCATATGGAGTGCAATTTTTCAATCGCACACCATATCAAAGAAGTAATTCGAGGCATGAGCACCTCATAGCTTCGATGCAGCCAAGTAAGTACACGAAGAAGGACTTCAAGACAGAGCTTTAAAAGAAGCCGAAGACTACTTCGAAAGTACTCGAGAAGCCTGTAGTACTCAGCTATGAAGAGCTCAGAGGCTTGTCAGACCCGGGGCTACGGGACTGTGTACATAATGTAGTTTAAACAGGACTAGGAGATAAAGCCTGTCTTATATCTTATTTATGTTGTTCTCTACTCGTATGAGTAAGAGATAAAGCTAGTCGGTACAAAAGGAAACTATTTGAATTATATTTGGGTATGATTCCTTGGCTAGTATTGGGCTAGGATTCATGTAACCCTGACCTCCCAGATATATAAGGGGGGGCAGGGACCCATTCAAAACACAACATCTACACCCAAGGCAATACAAACCACCATACAGGACGTAGGGTATTACGCACCTCGCAGCCCGAACCTGTCTAAGTCTTGTGTTCCTTGCACCTTCGAGTTCCTGATCTCGGCGTCTCCTCACCTAAACTTACCACCTTGGGTATATCCCTCGGTGGGCAGCCGGTAAAACACTGACATCAGGCAGTTGCGCCCGAAGTCGTGGTAGGTGTTCTTCGAGAAGAGGCCATTCTGGAAGCAGCGGATGACGTCCTCATCGGTGATGTTGGCGATGGTGGTGCGCATCTTGAAGAAGCACCGGGTGTAGGATCTCAAGGTCTCGTTCATCTCCTGCTTAACCTGGGATAAATCATGATGACTACTTGCTCGGATCATGGATTCCTCGAAGTTGTCAATGAAGGTCCTCTTGAGATCCTCCCAGGAGTCGATGGAGTTTGGCTTGAGACTCTCAAGCCACGTGAGCGGTGCAGATTCAAAGGCTACCGGGAAGTAGAGCACCTTGGTAGAGTTGGATCCGCCTAACACTTTGATGGCGATGGAGTAGCAGTGAATCCACTGGCGTGGGTCTTGCTTGCCGTCATACTTGGGGATGCCGACTGGTTTTAAGTCCTAGGGGTAGGAACGATTAGTGATGTTCGAGGTGAACATGGGGAAGCGGTCACTATCGTCAGTGTCATGGTATCCGTCAGGTTGATCCCTTTTCCTTGCCTCAATGATGCGCCGGCGCATCACGGCCGTCATTGATCTTTTGCCTTAGATCAGCCATATGAGCATTTTGTAGGCTGGCCTTAGGTTGAGCTCCACCCTGAGGCCTCGCATTGTGTTGGTTGTGGGGTAGTCACGGAGGTTGTTACACCTCCTGGTTGACGTTACCACGCGTGGACTGCTAGCCTTGGCGATTGCCCTGGCCGCCCAGATTGTCCTGGTTGCGCTGGCGGTTGTCACCCCCCAGGGTCTCACTCCCCCTCCGGGGGTGCGACTGACCTGTGCAGAGTCACCATGATGCTCGGATCTCGAGAGGGTGTTCAGTGTCGAAGACATTGGGTTTTCCTCATCGAGTTGCATGAGCGTGCGCTGGGTCAGGTATTGCAGCCTTTGCACCTAGGGGCTTGGTGGTAGTTGTTGAACTAGGAGCGCTACCTCAGCGATGGCGCCGATCGGGGTGCGATACTCCCGACCCTCGACCGCTGCAAAGGCATTGTTAAGGTTCCTTTGGTAAGGCGGGTTGCGTGCGCGGTTTTTTATGTTCCGCCTATGCTTTACGCGCTTGGTGTTCTTCAACCGCCTGACCTCTTGTGCTCTTTGTTCTCGTCTTGAGGAGCGCCCGTCGTGCGCTCATCGGCGGATACGTCTGCGAGTAGTTTGTCATCGTACTCTGGACCTGGCTCATCATCTTCCTCAGCGTTGCGGAGGGAAGCCATGTAGACTTGATGATCCGGTGCGGTCTCAGCTGTAAGGCTGTACTCGAGTAGCTATGTGCTGCCCTCTTCCACTTCAGTGATGTGAGAAAGGGGCTTGCCTTCCTGGAAAGGCAGTTCTTGCGTGAAGGCCACAAGGCGGGAGTCATATTCGAGTAACTCAGAGGGCTCCATACCTTTCAAGTACATGAACCAGCGTTGAGGCATAGTAGTTATGGTCAGACCCAAGTGAGTACCTGAAAAGGATTCGGGGTCAGCGTCTGAATCCGAGTAGTTATCGAAGACAGGGGCCCCCAGCAAGTGGTGGCTCCCTCGTCTCCGATCTTGAGCAGACGATCTAAGTCCTCCTCCAAGTCGGAGAGAGACAACCACATGGCCTCTTGGTAGACCGAGGTGGCATTACGTAATCCGAACGGGAATCGGGTATGCCCCTCCTCAGATCGGGTTGAGTCCGATCCGGGAAGTTCTGGTGCAGGACGAGTTGAAGTCGCGTTGAAAATAGACATCTTCACGATCTCCTCATGAGATCAGGGAGTAGCATCTCGTCGAGGTTGTCGACAAACTTGTCAAGATCGCTACATTGGGTTGCTGCAGAAGCCTCCGACTCACTGGTGTCGGCTAGGTGGCTGTTGAAACCGCCTGAGCCATTGATGACGCAGACCCAGGAGCCGAAGACAAATGTTGTGCCCTCGTCGAGCACGGCGTTGGTGAAGTTGAAATATGCCATCGAGTTCTCTAGCGGATGCTCGATGAACACCCCTACCTGGCGCACCAGCTATCGGTGTTTAACCTCCAAACCCACCGAGAGATACCCCCCGAGGTGGTAGATTGTAGGTAGGGTGTCGCCGAGATTAGGAACTCGAAGGTGCAAGGAACACAGGATATAGACAGGTTCGGTCCGCAGTATGCGTAATACCCTACGTCCTGTGTGTTGGTCTGTATTGCCTTAGGTGTTGATGTATTTTGAAAGGGTCCCTGTCCACCCTTATATAGTCTGGGGAATAGGGTTACATAGAAATTCTAGCCAATACGAGCTTAGGAGTCCTACCCGAGTACTACTTGAGTAGTTTTCTTCTATCCCGACTAGTTTTACTCCTGTACGAGTAGTTACAAATGATGTAGGGCGTGGACCATGTCCCATCCCTTATTCTAGAAAGTCTATGCCAAGTGCGAGGTCCCGTGGCTCCGGGTCTGACAAGATAGCCTGATAAGTATGTCCATATATCAGCTACAACGACGATTCATGACGAAGCAAGATTAAGAATAAAAAAATCATAATTAAACACATAAGTCTAATTAAACTAAACTTATCATCACCATTAGTCGGATTGGACTTAACCGAGATAGCGCTAACAGCAGGGCGACAAACCGTGTATAATTAGCTGATGCATCTGACCATATCGGAATTTATGCTTATCTTTAAGTCCAAAATTGACCAAAGGGCCAATCAATGCTATCAAGATATCGCGATCATGTTATCGTTGTTTGATGAGCAAACATGACTAGTAAGACTTGACCTACCATTATTATCTAAAGATTGGACCTAACCGAGACAGCTTGAGATGACAACGATAGGCCAAACGAATTAACTGGTCGAATAATCCACAACGAAATCCAAGATCACGAATAACTTGATAGTTTTAGTGTGAATCAAAGAATAAATCGGCTATAGGATTGCTGCATAAAAAGATTAAATAAAGCCGATAACTCGATGATTTCCACCGGATAAATTATGAAATCTATTAAGAATTAGCAAGAGATCAAACGATACAGCCTTACAAGAACTTGATAGAAATTGATAAAATGGTAGATTAAACTAGACAAAATTACAGCGATATGCCGGTAACTAAAGCCTAGAGAATATGATAAACGCGAACTTTCCAACAAATCGGAGATCGATCTGATGCAGCCCAACTTGCTAAAGAATTCAGCAAGAAAAAGTACTCTACTCTTACTCCTAAGATTTGAGCAAAGTGCCAAGGAAAGTTTTATTGGTTAATGATTATTCATGTAAGTCCTAATTGCCTCTATTTATACCCTAGGACTAAGACTTCTGATCCATCATGATCTGCTACAAACTTGACTTAAAAGAAAAAACTACTATATCCATAATACTCCTTAAAAAGAAACCAACTTCCATACAATCTTCCGCTGACGTCATCTCTTAGTCTGATCCAAACTTCCTTTAGCCGCTTATTGACCGGGTCCATGTTGCTTCACGTCTTTGACCAATTTCTTTTGACGGCTTTGACCTACACACTCAAACGGCTTTCTCCAAAACCCCACCGGCTCCATTTTCTTCTTGCAAAATTTTAACGTCAACATAGACCAAGGGACTCCTACATCAAACTTTCACAGCAGCCACATGAGGGACAGGGATACCATTGACAATGCAGGAAATGATTTTTTTTATAAGATGTAGTAACATTCTAGTCATGTTGGAACTTATTTGTAGATAATATTAGTCGTTTATCTATCACTTGTTGTGAATGTTAGATTTCCAATTCTTTACTTACTTATGAAAGACTACAAACATAACTCTGCTTGTATTATTTAATGATGCAAGGACATGATAACTCTATCCTGCTAGATATCTGCAATGTTGCCCATAGATGAACATGTATGATTATTGTGTTATGTTCTGTGTTAGGTGCCCATTAACTGATAGCTAAATTTGATACAAGTATCTGGATATTTATTAAAATATAAAAAGTTCAATGATACATAACTATTTTATGGCAGTGTTGTCATAGTTATAGTTTGACATGGGGCATTGCTATAATTGTATGGGCAACAATGCTGTCAGAGGACAATAAACAATTTCATGACAGGGCCTGTCAGGGAATAGATATCCGACATTGCCCTCGCTAGTAGGTTTCACTCAAATAATGGGGGTGTTTGGATTCAGGATTATTTTTAGTCCGGATCACATCGGATATTTGGATGCCAGTTAGGTGATTAAATATGAGCTAACTATAAAACTAATTACATAAGCTAGGGCTAATTTACAAGATGAATCTACTAAACCTAATTAATTCATCATTAGCATATGTTTATTGTAGCATAATATGGTCAAATCATGAACTAATTAGGCTTAATGGATTCGTCTCACAAATTAGTCTCCATTTATGCAGTGGATTTTATAATTAGTCTATATTTAATGTCCAAACATCTAATATGATGGGAAAAAATTTAGTCTGGAGGAAATAAAATAAACACCCTCTATGTGATGGCTTTCGGGAAAGAGAGCATTATTACCCGACAGTGCAGTCATGGAACAATTTCTGCCGACACCCATCCTGATCAATCTGACAAATGGCTTCTCCGATAGTCCTCGCTGTTAGAAAAACTTAGCATCAACAAGGCTGTCAGAGTTTAATTTCCATTCCCAACAGAGCAACCCTGACAGGTAATTCCCGACAGCCATTGTCAGGAAATAATAATCCCGACAGTTATCCTATATTTTCCGACAGTGCTCGGCTTGTTGGGGTTGCTGTGATTCATTTGATATGAACCACACGTAACTAAAGATAAGAAAAGATAGTTCTATTGATAATATCCGAGTATTACAAAGAGAGACGAGTACTCTAGCTATACCGAGACACTCCTAGCAACCCAGAAATCTGTAGAAAATTAAAACTAGTTCAGCCTAAACTCCACTAGTCTAAGGACAAAGAAGAGCGAGCTTAAGCAACTTGTGGTATGTTCTCCCCTTATATTTATAGCCCTTCTAAGGCCGGTTGTGACATGTTTCTTCCAGCCAAACCAGCGTAACCACCTTAGAAATGCGCTAAGGAAGCTCCACGTGGCAGCTGCCGGTGAGGTGGTGCAACTGGCCACCGCCTTTGGCAGGTGGGTCCTCTTGTCCATAGTCGGCCCCGCACAGTTTTATGTCAGTTTTGGTTGTTTTGTTAGCTCTTTGATCCATGTGACGTTGAGGTGGCGACGCATGATTTGTCGGAGTTGTGCCTCTCGGCACCTTGAGTGTATTTTCTTCTTAAAACTGTTCAATTCCTTACATGCCACTAAAATCTAGGAAACATGTGGAAAAATATTATTCTAAACTAATATCAAGAAATATTAGCACTGCTTTATTCAACTTATTATCTGATCGAATTGATGGGCGATTTTGGTACTTGACAACCATCAACGCTCATATACTTTAGAGTCATTATAACATTCTTTTTCATGATATTGTTCTTGTTCTTCAGTGATGATGTCCAAAGGTACCATACTTAATCATGTCATATATATATAGTTAGCATTCTATTTTATTCTTAAAATCGGGTGTCACACTACATGAATAGCACCGTAGTTCACTAAAATGCTGGAAAATAATTATGTTTTATTTCATTTATTTTGATTGGGTATCCATTTTTATTATTCATTTTAATCGGTACCTCCTACTTGTTGGATATGACCATAACTTATCAAAATGCATCTTATGGAAATTTCAGGATAGAAAACTGCACAAAATATTTGGATTTTAGAATGACAGGATATTATCTCTCCCCGTCTTACCCCTACTTACTGGACCTAGTTCACAAATGAATGCGTAATACACAAAGTAATTTATCCAACATAAAAACACCACCTTTTTCGATGCAATTAGGTTTTTCTAGAACGACGGGATATACCCCTACTTACTGGAACTAGTTTAGAAGTGAATACGTAATACACAAAGTAATTTATTCAATCAACATTAAAAAACCACGTTTTCCATTGCAAATAAAGCAAAAAACACTTTTCGGAAAAAGTTCCTTTCGGCATCTCAATTCATTTGTCCCCCAACTCGAATATCATCTGAATCTAGCACCTCAACTATCATCAATACTATCAATTCAATACTATTTAATTTTGGTTCCCAAACATATTTTCAGCTGTTTGTGTTAAGTGCCGCAAAATTAAATACCAGTACATGGTAAAAAAAATGCAGACCCTTGCGTTGTCACATATGCACCTATATCACAATCTTATAAAAATCCTTTTGGGCCGACAAATTAGATTGTCGAAGTTATGATAGAAGTATGGATATCATTGTGTACATCGTTGTTATCGCCATAATTTGACTGGGCCAAAGGATAGGCCGAGAGCAACATGGGCTGAAGGAGATCATCGTAACGATTTGCGAATCGGCTCCTGTATGAGCGTATTAAGGGCCGAAATGGCCGTGTACCTAGTAAGGATAATTTCAAAGTAGTAAGTTAGAGATTGTATCGTAATCAACTAGGGTTAGTTAAGAAGATCAAGTCTCCGGACTATAAATATGTATCATAAGATTCAATAAAAACAAAAGAACATTCACAACAGACTCTCGGCGCATCGCCATCCCTTTTCCCAAGGGTTTCTCCAGCTAACTGACATGCTGCTCCGATCATGTTCCGCATGGTCGGGGCAGCATCGCATTTATCTGCTTATCTTTGTATTTCTCGTGCTGAAGCGTTGTTGATGACAAGTAACACTAGTTATCTTAAACGATTATGAAACTGCACTAGTTCTTAATAATATATCCATGGTCTGCTTGCTGTTCGTAATCGTTTGGCTGCCCTTGTACATGATCCCAGGTGCAAGGGCAGCGCCTTGCTCTATTCTTATTTAGTAGATCTAATCTGTTACGGTAGTTCTTTATACTACAAGGATTTGGTTTAATATCCGTATGATTAGGCCCTTCAAACGGGTTGAATGTTCCGGCTGCATGTTTGGTGCTTTATGGTAATCTAAGGAGGGATTGTTCCGGGAATCGGCTTATTAGTTGGTTTTTAGGCCTCTTTTTAGGTTAGCATCCTGCTATCTTTCATGTTCGTTAGGTTTAACCACGCGTAGGATGTTCCGATTACACGGTGAAAACCTTTACTGTCGTAGATTGGATTAGCTTGGTAATTATAGAACATGCTTTTATCTTTTCTATCGGATTCGTACAAGACATTCGAGTATTACTAGATCCGATCTGTTAAGCGGGTGCAATCGGCTTCTTTTAGCCGATTCTGAGGATTACCCGAAGGTCCAACCTGGTACAAAGACAGGTCCGACTCAGTGCAGAGGCTCCATCGGCTCTTCTAGCCGATCTTGGGAGTCATATTAAGAGCTGGTCATGGCTCGGACTAATGTTTGACGTGGCTGTGCATGCAGAAAACTAACTGACAATGACTTCTACACCTTCCTGATCAGGTACAGGTCAGGTGGCACGCCTAGCACTTCATCCAGACAGGGCATGTGCCGGACTTCTGGGCCGTTGACCGAGGGACCGGGACCCACCAGCCGTCCCGGGAGCCTCCCGGCTCCTCGTGTTGCCTGTCGCTGCTCGCCGATGGGTTTTGACCGACAACACATTCTGGCACGCCCAGTGGGACCTCATCGACTACTTCATCGACTACTTTCTTCGACTACATCGACTACAACCGACATCATTTTCTTCGGCTACATCGACTTCCGTTGTCAAGATGCCGAACGAGAACCCGATTACTTACGAAGAGTTGTCTGATGAGCACAAGCAAAAGTATAATGAAATAAAGTCTGTTTTTGAAGCTGATCTCATCGGCTCATTTGAAAGGACCCGTCACCGTGGCATCAGATGGAAGGGATTTTCATCTGAAGTTGCGCTCGACGAAGTGGATCTGTCTACTCCTACGGAAGAACGGACGCGAGCTCTCCGCCAGGAAGTCAACTACATGGTGGCTCATTCATTACATCGACATTCTGAGAGTTTGGTGAACACCCTTGAGCGCGTCGCGGTACATGTGGTGCAGGAGATTATGAAACACCAGTACTCTCCAACAGGATCTGCTTTAGGGAGTCACAGAGGGGAGTTGCCTTCTCAAGGCAGGCCACCAGTGCCTTACACATTTGAAGCTCCAGAGCAACATAATTCTCCAGCATACGTCATATACAAGGTGGGAGGTGACCCTGCAGATCACCAATTCTTCAGTGAACCCCCCAAGGAGGTACCGCACGGGTATGTTTGTGCGTACATACCAGATGGCGGTAGCCCAGCGCAACCTACGCAGAGAACGACTGGGGGAACATCTGTAGTCGATGCCGACAAACAGGCATGGCTGGCTACTTACGCGACAGGGCCGGGTCACGAAGGTACGCACTTGGCCCCAGGAGTTCATACAGTGGATCAGATTAGTGCTATTTTGAGAGATCAATTTGGCATTCTCCCAAGAAGGCGAGCGATCGGCTACACCAAGCCGTATCCAAGCGAGTACGACTTGATTCCTCTACCGCCCAAGTTTCGGCTGACTGAGTTCACCAAGTTCAGCGGAGCGGAAGGATCCAGCTCCATAGAGTACGTGAGCCGGTATCTGGCGCAGCTAGGGATGATTTCGGTGTCGGATCCATTGCGAGTGAGGTTTTTCTCACAGTCTCTCACGGGGCCGGCATTTGGATGGTACACATAATTGGGTCCTGATGCTATCCGCACCTGGAAGCAACTAGAGGAATAGTTCCATATACAATATCATTCAGAAGCTGCAGAGGCTGGGATTGCTAATTTGGCACAGGTCCGCCAGAAGCGAGGAGAAACGATGGCGGAATACATCCAGCGTTTCAGAGAAGTTAAGAACCGGTGCTACTCGACTCGGATTTCAGAAAAAGAGGCAGTTGAATTGGCGTCTTTGGGATTGGTAAAACCGATCAGAGATCTGGTTTTCCAGCTGGAGTTCAACTCTTTGGCACATCTGGTACAAAAGATGATAGTATACGAGCAACGCCACCCATAATTATATCAAGACAAGTTCAAACATCAAGTAGTAATGGTTGACGCTGAAGACTCCGAAGATTCTAGGGATGACCAAGAGATAGCAGTTGTGGAGCGGGCACGGGGGGCAAAACCCGTGTCCTGCAAGTGGGTGAAACAACAGGGACCTTCGAAAGGATTTGATTTTGACGTGAGCAAGGTCGAGCAAATATTTGACTTACTCTTGAAGGAGAAGCAGTTGAAGTTCCCTGAAGGTTGCAAGATCCCAACAGCTCAGAATCTCCAGGGGAGATCATATTGCAAGTGGCATAACTCTTTCACTCACGGTACCGGTGACTGCAAGGAACTCCGGCGACAGATACAATCAGCTATTGAGCAAGGCCGATTAATCTTGGGGCAGTATGCCATGAAGGTTGATACTCAACCATTCCCGAATGTAAACATGGTGGAAGGGTATGACCGATCAACATGTCGTCAGCTGGATTTTACGCTCAGTATTTACATGGCAGGACATACATCACGTCAGCATGCAAGGAAGCAGGAGGCCGATTCCCGCAATCGGCCCCAAAAAGAAGAAAGGGACTATATCACGGAAGAGCAGGTCAGGCACGTCAGGAATCAACGACCGGTTTCCTCTCATCTTCTAAGAAAATACAGGTATCAGTATCAACAGCGTCTCCAATGCGAGACTGAAGAAGAAGAATACGAGCGGCGCACTGGGAAACGCCTCAGGAAGCGAGAGGATACGCGAAATCATTGGCATTGCCCGTTCTTCAAATACTGTTGGGATTCTGGTATGAAACGACTACCCACCCTTGAGGATTGCCCAGAGTGTAAGTCTCAGAAGCAAGATGCAAGAAGTGCCTCAGTTTTTCAGCATTTGGGACCACAGCAGCCGCGCCATGGACAAGCTGAGTCATCACACACAGGAGGAAATTCAGAAGGTGAGAAAGACAAGTATCACCGACCACGCTAGTGCCCTGATGGGCTTAACCGGTCCCAGAAGCAGAGGGTGCAGCGGTTGCGCAGCCTGGAAGAAGCCGAGGCCCAATATTTGGAAATACTGAGGAAGGCGCGATCAGATTTGGCTGAGAAAGTTCACCGCCCTAAAAAAGCAGAGATGAGTTCCTCTAAGAAGGTATGGTGTCCCAAGAAGTCGAAAGCCGATGTAAAGACATCGGCTGATGCACATATGGTATTTGTTCTTCCTGCAGAGTTTCATGCACCAGGCCATGAGGAGGTACCAGTGGCTCAGCTTGACTTGGGGCCACGGCCAGTCATATTTGAGAAGCCCCGAGAGAGGACTTACAAGCACCTGAAGGCTTTATATCTTAAGGGTTACATAAACGGCCAGCCTGTCAGCAGGATGCTAGTCGACACAGGAGCGGCGGTTAACATAATGTTGTACTCAGTGCTGCGCCGGTTGGGGCATTCTGTTGGGGATCTGATTAAAACCAACATCACGTTAAGTGGCTTCAACGGACAAACTTCGGAGGCGCAAGGAGTCCTCAGCGTGGATTTGACGATAGGAGGCAAGACCGTCCCTACTTCGTTTTTTGTTGTCAACAGCAAGGGCTCGTACACCGTCCTGCTTGGGAGAGATAGGATCCATGCCAATTGCTGTATTCCTTCTACAATGCATCAGTGTCTGATTCAATAGGATGGAGATGAAGTAGAAGTAGTCCATGCGGATGATTCTGTTGAAGTTTCACATGCTGCCATGAGTGTCTGGGATGCGGAAGACCAGGAGCCTATCTCAGGAATTAGCTTGGAACGTTTTGACCGCGTGGAAGCTACAAAAAATAGGGTGAGGCTAGTCTTATCCACTGGCCTTACGGAGTAGAGGGGGTGCCAAAGTTAGTTTGTACCAAGGTAACAGGAGAGGCCGATCCCTGCGATCGGCCCCAAAAAATAATAAGTGAACTGTTTTTGTTAACCATGTTACATCATTATAATGATCACAAAGAGGCCCGCTCGAGCAGCCGGCCATATGTTGATTGTAAAGTGGCACAAATTAATGAAAAGAATAAGTCGGCCGGTCCCTGCGATCGGCCGAATCCTTTTACATCGTACTCATCGTTTATTTGCAGCATCGACTTGATGGATGAAGGGAAACTAGGATACGGGTTTACATCTGCTGATGAGCTTGAAGAAATCGACATTGGTCCTGGGGATAAGCCACGACCAACATTTATCAGCAGGAAGCTGAGTCCAGAGTTGCGAGAGCCGATGATAGTGTTGCTGAAAGAATATGCGGATTGTTTTGCCTGGGATTACACAGAGATGCCAGGTTGGATAGAAGTATTGTTGAGCATCGGCTCCCTCTTAAGCCAGAATTTCGGCCGCTCCAGCAACGAGCGCGGCAAATGAAGGCCGAAGTCCTAGAAGAAGTCAAGAAAGAAGTCGAAAAGATGTTAGAAGCAGGCTTCATCAGGACATGCAGGTATGCTGAATGGATTTCCAGTGTTGTGCCTGTACAGAAGAAGAATGGCCGGTGGAGAGTCTGTGTAGACTTCAGAGATCTTAACAGAGCTACACAAAAAGAGAGTACCCGATGCCGGTTGCGGAGACATTGATTAATACAGCTGCTGGTCACAGGATGTTAAGTTTCATGGATGGCAACGCTGGTTATAACCAAATTTTTATGGCTCTAGAAGATATCCACAAAACCGCGTTCAGAGTACCAGGTGCAGTGGGATTATTCGAGTATGTAGTCATGACTTTTGGGTTGAAAAATGCTGGTGCTACATACCAACGGGCCATGAATTATATGTTTCATGACTTGATCGGTAAGCTGGTGGAAATTTACATTGATGATGTGGTGGTGAAATCTGCATCGGCTGAGGGGCATTTAGGAGATCTACAGCGGGTTTTGGAACGAACCAAGAAGTTCGGGCTTAGAATGAATCCAAAGAAGTGCGCCTTTGGTGTATCGGCCGGTCAGTTCCTGGGTTTTCTAGTTCAAGAACAAGGAATTGAGATCGGCCTAAAAAGTCAAGAAGCTGTAAGAACAATGATACCACCTACTACAAAGAAGGAACTCCAACAACTCATTGGCAAGATCAATTTTGTTAGGAGGTTTATCTCCAATCTGTCAGGAAGAATCGAGCCATTCATGGAGTTGGTAAAAATTAAAGCCAATGACGAGTTCCGCTGGGGGGCAGAGCAACAACAGGCGTTTGAAGATACCAAAGAATATTTATCCAAGCCGCCTGTGTTAGTACCACCCCAGCAGGGTAAGCCATTCCATGTTTATCTGTCAGTAGGTGACACTTCCATTGCTTCGGTCATCGTACAAGTGCGTGATGGCAAGGAGAGAGTTGTTTTTTACCTCAGCAGAAGGATGTTAGATGCAGAGAGTAGGTACCCTAAAATTGAGAAATTATATCTTTGTCTATTCTTTACCTGTATGAAACTCCGCCACATCCTGCTTTTTGCCGAGACAATTGTCCTATGCAAATCTAATGCTATCAAGCATATGTTGTCGGCCCCAGTGTTGAAAGGCCGACTCGGTAAGTGGATGTTTGCTTTGTTAGAGTTTGATATCCGGTACCAGCCTTCGAAGGCAGTCAAAGGGCAGACGCTGGCCGACCTCGTTGCAGAAAGGATCAGCTCAGACATAGCAGCGCTTTCCATCCGCGCATGGGCAATGTATTTTGATGGATCGGTCTGTGGAGATGGTTCTGGCATAGGTATCCTGCTCGTTTCCCCTCGGGGGGCAACATACTCCTTTTCAATCAGATTACCAACACCTTGCACCAATAATCTAACCGAGTATGAAGCGGTGCACAAAGGTATGGAATTACTTCTTGAGGCAGGAGTAGAAGTAGTAGAAGTTTTTGGGGATTCAAAACTGGTCATCTCTCAGCTCACGGAAGCGTACCGATGTGAGAGTGAGTTGTTGTTTCCCTTGTGGAGACACTGCCAAGAGCTAATGGCCCGGTTCAAATATATAAATTTCTATTGGATACCAAGAGTACAAAATTCAGAGGCTAATGATCTTGCCCAGGTGGCTTCAGGTTACAAGGATACGGCGGATAGAGCTGATTTCCCAATAAACCTGCTGGACCAGGGGGATTGGAGAGCCGATATCTTCAATTACTTGAAGGATCTGGCTCGGGGGGCACCTAAGAAGACACGTTACAGAGCCATGAAGTACATCTTGATAGGGGACGACTTGTTTACAGGACTCTGGAAGGGCTACTGCTTAAGTGCTTAGGGCCGATCGAATCCAATCGGCTCTTACATGAAGTCCATGAAGGTACGTGTGGTACTCATCAATCAGCCCACAAGATGAAGTGGTTGATTAGATGCTCGCGATATTATTGGCCTGATATGCTGGAAGATTGCTTCAAGTATTATAAGGGATGCCGGGCCTGTCAAAGGTTTGGGAAAATACTAATTGTACCAGCATCAGTAATGAATCCTATCATCAAACCTTGGCCGTTCAAAGGCTGGGGCATGGACATGATTGGTAAGATTAATCCTCCATCGAGTAAAGGCCATCAGTTTATTTTGGCCATCACAGATTATTTCACCAAGTGGGTAGAGGCTGTTCCTATGAAGTCAGTAACATCGAGGGACGTCATCAATTTCGTCAAAGAACATGTTATTCATAGATTTGGGATTCCTCGGACCATTACAACAGATGGAGGGTCAGTGTTTATATCTGATGAATTCAAAAAGTTTGCTACCGACATGGGGATTAAATTGATCAGGTCATCTCCGTACTACGCTCAAGCAAACGGACAAGCCGAAGCATCCAATCAGAGCTTGATCAAGCTGATCAAAAGGAAGATTGATGAATACCCACGGAGTTGGCATGAAGTATTATCAGAAGCATTATGGGCTTATCGTGTTTCATGCCACGGGGCAACAAGAACTTCACCATATCATTTGGTGTATGGGCAGGAGGCCGTATTGCCATGGGAAATTACGGCCGGTTCGAGACGGATAGAGTTTCAGAATGATTTGACTGCTGAAGAATATGCCGCTCTAATGAGCGACAATGTGGAAGACATTATGGAACTCAGGCTTTGGTCGCTGGAAAAGATCAAGGAAAATAAGGCCAAGGTAGCCCGCACGTACAATAAGAAGATTAAACCGAAGGAATTCCAGGTTGGGAATTTAGTATGGGAAGCGGTGCTACCATTGGGGACTAAGGATGCGACATATGGTAAATAGTCTCCAAATTGGCATGGGCCTTATAGAGTTGATCAAGTTCTACCAGGGAATGCGTACATGCTTGAAGAATTGGATGGAGTTAAATTTTTGGTAGCCGTCAATGGCCAACATCTCAAGAAATATTTCCCGAGCATGTGGGAAGACGAGTGATGAAGCCGATGTGATGCATCAGGCTATGGACCAACACAGTCAGGATATTTGTGAGGAAAGCCGATGTGATACATCGGGCTGCAAGTTGACATAATCGAGTACTTTGCGGTACATCAAGTCAATCTGATCGGGTACCTCGTGGTATATCAGGTTGCGGGTCAGTATCTATCGGATACTTTAAAAGCCGGTGCAATGCATCAGGCTGTAAGGTGGAACGAGATGAACAAGTCAGATCTATAAAGAAAGAACAGTGCAGGTCCGCGCCCGGAGCTAAAGATTGAATAGCCGATGTTAAGCCATCGACTTTAGAAGCAATAATCGGACCCTGCAAGTCCCGGGCTTTGATAATAAGCAAAGAAGTCGATTGCAGGTGTCTTATCAAGGTCGGCATAATGGATTCTGCAGCACGACTCAAATCAGGCAGGCTACAAGGGTCTCTTGATCTTAAAAGAAAAGGTTCGACTTCTTTGCGGGTTTTTCTTGGCAATCATATCTTTCGACTTGATTTGGGATTGAGGGAAAGCAGTAACAATAGGGGCATGTCTGTTTCCTTAAAAAGCCAATTTCAAGGAAGAGTTAGACAAATCGCCTTGGCACATAGCCAGATGGCAAAAGAAAAGTAGGGATGGATCTTGACAGAGTACTCTTGTTATTGGCGAGATCATTTGAAGGGTACTCGAGTTCTTGAAGATCTCTGAGATCTCTGATCCGGAATAAAGGAAAAGCCTGGGATTGGATCGGACAATTCAAGGAGAAAGGCCGATGCGATGCCATCGGACTTTAGAAGATTAGATTTTCAGACATTGGCTCGCTGAAATAAAAGGGTTCATCTACGAGAAATTATTACAAAAGAAGCCGATCTACCGGCTCTGCGCACAATGGCGGAAGACCCTACGAACTACCACCAGTAAGTCCCTAAGGACTTGCGGCACTTGTATGGGGGGGGACGCGCTGGTGTCATCGTCGCTGTTGCCATCGCCGCCGCCGGTGCTGCTGCTGTTGCCGCCATCATCGCTGCTATGACTGGCATTGTCGCTGGTGTCCCCGTCATCTTCTGAAGTCGACGATCCGCCACGCAGGAACCCTCCTATGGCCGAGTCATCATCGGTGGAAGTGTCCTTGGCATCTTCTTCTGAGGAAGAGAAGAAGTCGTCATCCCAGGAATCTTCGTCGCCTTCATCCAGGTCCCCATGAAGGAGAATCAGGAGGTCCTCATCGTCGGTCAGGGACTCATCATCCTCTGACCAAATGCTGAAGTCCCACTCCTCCACATCCCAATGCAGAGGAGCGAGAGCTTCGTATGAAGCTACTGAATCAAACTCCGGTGTTGCCTCTCTGGAGGTTTCGGAGTCAGGAGAGGTGATGGAGATTATGGAAGAAGAGGAAGAGGAATCGGAGGAGGCAGAGGAAAAGGAAGCCATTGCCGGGGGATGCAGAGTATGTTGGTGCGGTTAATGCACGGAGAAAGGGGATGAATAGAAGCAGATCCGCTGATGCCAGTTTATAAGGGCAGAGATGGAAGGCGAAGCGACGCTATGATGATTTCCGAGGGAGAAGTCGAAGGGTCGTGTCCGATGGCATTGGGAGCGGCATGTGCGTGTACAAGTCTTAGAAGTCGAAGAGGCGATGGTTTTGGAATTATCATTGCCAAAACCAGGGGGGCATGTGTTATCGCCATAATTTGACTGGACCAAAGGATGGACCGAGAGCAACATGGGCTAAAGGAGATCATCGTAACGGTTTGCGAATCGGCTCCTGTGTGAGCGTATTAAGGGCCGAAATGGCCGTGTACCTAGTAAGGATAGTTTAAAAGTAGTAAGTTAGAGATTGTATCGTAATCAGCTAGGGTTAGTTAAGAAGATCAAGTCTCCGGACTATAAATATGTATTATGAGATTCAATAAAAACAACCGAACATTCACAACAAACTCTCGGCGCATTGCCATCCCTTTTCCCAAGGGTTTCTCCAGCTAACTGACATGCTGCTCCGATCATGTTCCGCATGGTCGGGGCAGCATCGCATTTATCTGCTTATCTTTATGTTTCTCGTGCTGAAGCGTTGTTGATGATGAGTAACACTAGTTATCTTAAACGATTATGAAATTGCATTAGTTCTTAATAATATCTCCATACTTTGCTTGCTGTTCGTAATCGTTTGGCTGCCCTTGTACATGATCCCAGGTGCAAGGGCAGCGCCTTGTTCTGTTCTTACTTAGCAGATCTAATCTGTTATGGTAGTTCTTTGTACTACAAGGATTTGGTTTAATATCCGTATGATTAGGCCCTTCAAACGGGTTGAATGTTCCGGCTGCATGTCTGGTGCTTTATTGTAATCTAAGGAGGGATTGTTTCGGGAATCGGTTTATTAGTTGGTTTTTAGGCCTCTTTTTAGGTTAGCGTCCTGCTATCTTTCATATTCGTTAGGCTTAACCACGCGTAGGATGTTCCGGTTACACGGTGAAAACCTTTACTGTCATAGATTGGATTAGCTTGGTAATTACAGAGCATGCTTTTATCTTTTCTATCGGATTCGTACAAGACATTCGAGTATTAATAGATCCGATCTGTTAAACGGGTGCAATCGGCTTCTTTTAGCCGATTCTGAGGGTTACCCGAAGGTCCAACCTGGTACAAAGACAGGTCTGACTCAGTGTAGAGGCTCCATCGGCTCTTCTAGCCGATCTTGGGAGTTATATTAAGAGCCAGTCGAGGCTCGGACTAATGTTTGACGTGGCTGTGCATGCAGGAAACTAACTGACAACGACTTCTACACCTTCCTGATCTGGTATAGGTCAGGTGGCACGCCTAGCACTTCATCAAGCCAGGGCATGTGCCGGACTTCTGGGCCGTTGACCGATGGACCGGGACCCACCAGCAGTCCCAGGAGCCTCCCGGCTCCTCGTGTTGCCTGTCGCTGCTCGCCGGTGGGTTTTGACCGACAACAATCGCCTACAATAAAATGAAGTACTCACTTCATTCTTTTTTAATAAACCTATTTAGCGAAATAGCCATTTCCTCAAACTTCTCCTGATGGTTCAATTTCGTCCGTCGTCCTACATGTCATGCATTGTTGGCATGCCACATCAGCATCCATCCATCCATAGTTCCAAGTGGGTTTGAATTGACCTTTTCGCTCCTCTTATTTTCTTGCTACTTTCCATTAAGTTTGTTATCAGCAACCATCTTTCAACATTATAAGGAATAATGATATCTTTTCTTAAGATGTCCAAGGAAACAATCCCATCAATTTTGTTTCTCCTATTCCACGACAAATAATGCTACATTTGCATCCCTTTCCAACAGTTGACAGTAAAACACATCTCTTAGACCCTTTAACAAAGTAACCATCAATCACTTTGACATCATCCATTTAAGAATTCAAAGGCTAGATTTTATTATGGTTGAAAGAATATGTGACCGAATGCTGCATGGCATACCAATATGGCAAGACACGTAGGATAAAGGATGAAATTGAGTCGCAGGGAGAAGTTTGAGGATCGAAATGGTCATTTTAATAGTTGAGGGACGAAAGTAAACCTTAGTGGAAAGTTGGAGGACGAAAATGGCTATTCTACCAACCTATTTCTAAAATTAAAATATTTTGTTTGGTATTCCTATTTGAGTTGAGTTGATATCTCATATCTAATATGGACAGCCATTTCGGTTCCCGTACAGAATAACTACTTAAAAATAGTGTATGCATATGAGATGAGATGTCGATAGCAAGGAGTCCGCGTGAAAAATAGTTTACACTAACGAGAGTACATATTGATATGATTACTTGGATGATAAGCACAGGGTCCTCCTCCTTGATCAATGATCATTAAGGTGAAATAGGTCTATCAAAAGAAAATGATGAGTCAAAAGCTACAAGTAGAACTTGAATCTAGTTGGACACCCATTAGTAAAGATTTGAATAATACCGCTAATGGAACCCATCGTCACCGTCATCTCACTTAATTACGCAATCGTGTATTGCAACACAGTAACTGCAGTAACACTGTCCAGGGGCAACGACCGATTGACATCAGAAACAGCAAGGCACGAGGGCAGTGACACCATGTCCACACCTAGAGCAACCGGTTCACCGGCGCACGGCAGGGGTACGGTGGGGGGTGGCCGCGGCAATTTGCGCCCCCACGACGTCGCCTTTGCCCCCGCGCTGCCTCCATCCCGGCAGCGACGAAAGGCACGTACACAAAACAATACACGCGCAGCGCCCGCAGTTGCCCGTCCAAGCAGCAACCTCTCCCTCTTCCTCCCCATATCATTATTGGGAGAAGTCGTGCCGTGCCAGTCGCTGCCGCCTCCCTCCCCTCCCTCCCTCCCTCCCTCCCTCCCTGTTTCTTGGCCAGATTCCCCCGTCTCTGGCGCTGGCGGCCGGAATCCCCGATTGGGTTCGTTGATTGACCTGACCGCCGATCGTGCCGCTACCGACGAGAGCCCGATTCTTGCCCTGACTCCTCCGCGGGCTGATTGATAGGGGAATTGGGGGTAAGGATTTCTCGGATGCTTTCTTGTTGTGTGCTGCAGTATTTTCAGTGTGGGTTCTTCGGCCTTTGGTCCGATGATGGGGGCCGATTACATTGACGATTACCTGGCGATGTTTCGTGGTCTGGATTGGTGGGTTGCGCTCAAAGATGGAGTTTTTTGGGTACCGATTTTCGTGAATCGTGACCAAATTTCATGGATCCTGTTCGTCCGTCTAATCGGAGCTTTTCCTTTATTGCTGTCAGTAAGTACTGATATTTTGCCACCCATGCGATAGGAATCTCGCTTGTGTGCAGCGCTGATGAACTGAGGATATCGTTTGGTAATTGTTGGATAGGATAAGAAAGGTAGGCTTTTGGGGTGGAGTTGGGGGAATATGCTTTCTCTCTGAAGGTTTCCAGTGGCACCATCTTCCTCTTCAGGATCAAGCTTCCCCTCTCCTGCAATCTTCTTCGTGCAGAGTTCTTAGTTGAGTATAGGTGATGCTTGAGATTCTACCTGCGCCCGCCCTTCTTCTTCTTGATCTTCAGAATTAATTTGCATCTCTGTCTGTCAGAGCATAGTCTCTGTATGTGAGTTCTTTAGGAGATCGGATATGCTCTGTTTGGCTATGATTCTTAATTGTTATGTGGATTGGTTGGATGGATTCTTTCTCATCCACTCATCTGGTTTGGCTGACTAATATAATAATCTCTTGTTTAATTGTGCTAGACAAAGGGTTGTTGATTAGCTTATTGCGAAAGTAACCCTCAATTATTGATTGTGGATGCATGTCATGGTATTAATGCGTTTCACATTGCAGGATGGTCCAGTGTCTTAGTCGACCATTGGTCAGCCAAGATCATCACAAATTTGTTTGAGATAAAAGCATTGGGCAGCGCAAGTTCCAGCCGTGGCTGATGGATGCCACAACCAGCCGCGGAGCTTCCTCATCTCTCCCCCTCCACCTCATCGTGGATGATGCTCTTGCTCTTGTTACTCCATTGCAGCAATCATTTCAGCGGTCGCAGCGCCTTTGCTTTGGTGACTCTGCTCCAGGGGAGTTCCCATTGGCTGCAAACCCGTCAATTGTCCTCCATGTCCTCACATCGTGCAATCTGGACCCTGAGGACCTCGCCCACTTGGAGGCAAGTAATGTTTTGTACCTTTTCTCCATTGTAGAATTGATATTGCCACTGATGGACCTTCTGCTTGCAATAGGCAACATGCACATTCTTCAGGAAACCTGCCAATTTCCCTCCCGATTTCGATTTGTCAATGTCGGAGCTCGCAGCGTTGGATTTGTGTCAGAAAAGGGCTATCTTTAAGCCTATGACTGCACATGAAAGAGAACTTTTTAAGCAATGCTGTGGTGGGAGTTGGAAACTAGTTCTTAGATTTATAATGGCAGGTGAAGCATGTTGCCGGAGAGAAAAGTCCCAGGCAATTGCTGGGCCTGGTCACAGCATTGCTGTGACAGCAAGTGGTGCTGTGTATACTTTTGGGTCCAACAACTCTGGTCAGCTTGGCCATGGAAATTTAGAAGAGGAGTGGAGACCTCGTGTTGTCAGGTAACATCCAGAATTTACAGTTTAATTTTAATCTTGATGCAAATGCCACTGAACAGAGTGCTCAACGTCTGTTGCTGCTCCTGTAGATCATTGCAGGGGATTAGAATTATTCAAGCAGCAGCTGGAGCAGGACGGACAATGCTCGTCAGTGATGCTGGTAGGGTGTATGCATTCGGGAAGGACTCATTTGGAGAAGTTGAATATGGTGGTCAAGGCTCCAGGGTTGTGACTACGCCACAGGTGGTAGAATCACTGAAGGACATATACGTTGTCCAGGCAGCTATTGGGAACTTCTTTACTGCTGTGTTGTCTAGGGAGGGGCGTGTGTATACATTTTCATGGGGGAATGACACGAGACTTGGTCATCAGACAGAGCCAAATGATGTGCAGCCACATCTTCTCACAGGGGCTCTTGAGAACATTCCAGTTGTGCAGATTGCTGCAGGCTATTGCTATCTCCTTGCGCTAGCATGTGAACCTACTGGCATGTAAGATCCTTCACCCAATCACGCAAAACATGATCAACTTTGTGATGTTTGACTTCTAATATCTTTTTCTATGAAGGAAAAACTCAGTCTGCATTGCCTCACAACCTGTTTAGTTTACCGTGATGAAACTAATAGGTGAATCAAGGTCATCAAACTGCATTCCTATGTCAAAGTAAACCTTAGCATGAAAGAGATACAAATGCTATGGTCTGTTTACAAGCCGCATGATTTCTGAGTTACATAGGAAATCTACCATGTTTAGAACAAGCTCTGGAAGGGTCTGCTAAGCTAGTCAATTAATTTATTTCTCTGTCATTCTAATGCATCTATTATTCATTATCTTGATATACTTCATTGGATCCTTGTTTAAATTTCATACGATAAGTGCAGATAATAGATTTCCTCATGAACTTTGTTGATATGACAATACTTGAACACATTATACTTCTCTTAATCACAGTGCTTCATAGTTATGACCAACAAGAGAATGTCCTAACACTGGCATCTCCATAATTTTGCAGGTCAGTTTTTTCTGTTGGTTGTGGGTTAGGAGGGAAGCTCGGCCATGGTTCACGAACTGATGAGAAATATCCTAAGTTAATAGAGCAATTCCGAAATTTAAACATACAGCCAGTGGTAGTTGCTGCTGGAGCATGGCATGCTGCGGTTGTAAGCAAGGATGGACGTGTTTGCACCTGGGGATGGGGGCGCTATGGTTGCTTGGGTCATGGCAATGAGGAATGTGAATCTGTTCCCAAGGTAGTTGAGGCTTTGAGCGGTGTGAAGGCTGTCCATGTAGCAACCGGGGATTACACAACATTTGTAGTATCAGATAAAGGTGATGTTTACTCGTTTGGATGCGGGGAATCATCAAGTCTTGGTCACAACACTATAACTGAGGTTAGACACTCTACTTTGTTATGCCCTTTTATGTTTTTAACAAGAACATGTGCAACCTGATTTCGATTTTGCTTATATATTAGAAATAGCATATTGATGTCATGTACAATCATTTTAATTGTGTATATCTGCCACTGCAACACCAGTAAATAGCACAGATAGTCACAGTTTTCAAGCTATTATATTACTGAGGTTCTTTTTATACCATAGTTATCTGTAATGAATTCTTTGTTTGATGCATTAAAATCTATATTGCTGGACAAACTCTTTTGTTATTGCTATCTGCGTTCAGGAAAAACTCTGTCATTTCTATCTTTCATGCAATTGAAGTAAATATGGTTTGCTAACCAGCTGCTGCAAATACTTGCATGTGGTGTTTTATCCAGCTGTTTACATATAAAATAAAATTCATTTTAAGTGGAAATATGAAAACCATTTGTAAGAACAAAATAGACATGGAACCTCCCCAGAAAAGATTTGAAGTTCATGTTCTTATTGTCTAGAGATAAAAAAAAAAGAAGTGAAATTCGCAACACTGACTGGAAATTTCCCTTAATTCGTTCTGTGCTTTAACCTTGAATTATTGAAGGAGACGCAATTCCCCATAGACCATTTCCTCCTTTTGGAATTTTTAATATAGTTTTGCTGCTCAAACAGAAAATGACTTTGTAGAGAAGAATGAAAGTTGTCGCTAGGAACCCATTTATGCCTTGTAACTTCTTAGTTCCCTTCTCTGCCATTTAAAAAGTATCATCTCTTTTTCATACTATATCTGCTTTTTATTCTGAATGTAATGTTATTTCCAGGGTAACAACAGGCATACTAACATACTTAGCCCTGAGTTGGTGACTTCTTTGAAAAGAGTTAATGAAAGGATGGTTCAAATCAGCCTTACGAACTCCATATACTGGAATGCACATACATTTGCACTCACAGATTCAGGGAAACTATATGCCTTTGGCGCAGGGGACAAAGGGCAGCTAGGTACCGAACTTGTTGCACAGCAAAGTGAGAGGGGGACCCCAGAGCGAGTCGAAATTGACCTCAATTAGCTCCAACTACAATCACCCTCTTTGCTGCAAATACGCTCGTCTAACCTTCGTGGTCTAATCTGTTGTTCGGCTTAGCTTGCCCCCTGCATATGTGCATGCAGTCTCAACCTGCAGCTCATCTGATCATTGTGAAAATAGTTACCAGCAAGGCAAACAACCTGTTGTTCATAAGATTGGTTCTCTTTAGCAAACTTGTGTCGATAGTCATGTAAATATAACAGTCAGCTCTCATTGCCAGTTCCATCCGAACATAAGTGGGTGGCCTGTGATTGACGATTTAACATGTTGTGAATATTTCATCTTTGTTTCGCATGAAGATTGCCATGCTCATACTCTATGTATATAGTTGTAGCTCTTGTTCTATTCTTGCTTGTGGAAATGACGTGTGTACGCATGTTACTGCCAGTTAAATTAAATTTGGATGCCCTGTGGTTTTGATGCACATTCAGGTAACTTGTATTGGACGGGTCTCTCCTTGACTTCAACCGAAGGAAACCCAAACTTGCAGCTTCTACTACTGATATTGGTTGTTGGAACATATTAACATATATAGTCAATGTGTCCCATGTGTTTAAATCATGTACCGGGACTTAAGTGCAACAACTTAGGCCTTCCATGTTTGGATGCCATAGTTTTGAAACGACTATGGCATTGAGAGGTTGTTTTAGAAACCGAAGGCCATTAACACCATGGTATAGTTAAAAGTCTTAAAGAGGTCGTGGCTTGGGCTCTAAGATTCCAAAACCGTAAAGTGTACGGTCGGTTCTTAAATTTATTTAGCTGTGTCACTTAGATCTATATACTCTTAAATTCAAATCTTCGTGACCACCTCAAGCACCGCGGCACAAAGAAATGCAAATGCTGCGTGCCCTTCATTAGCACCTCAAGTACCATGGAGACGTGCTTGTGGACATGGTTGTAGATAGACGACAGGAATATGGCCAACGACTGGTCTCCTATCCGAACATCTCTCGAGAAGGGTTCGGGTTCGGCCCGTTAGGGTTAGTTTCTATTTATTTGGGAAATGCTTACCAGCTCCAAAAAAATTCGTATAAGTTATAGAAAATATTTTTAAGTCATGAAAAATATTCCAAAAATTCTAGAAAAGTCTAGAGATAGTCTGGGACACAAGGAGTCGAAATAAAACACTTGAAACTCATGGAAAGGATTCTAAATGCTTGCAAAATTTGGATTAGCTCTAGAAGAAAAGAGAATAATTTTGAGAAAAATCCAGAAAATTCTCATAAAACCTAAATAATAGTTAAGTAAGTTCTAAAAACTACTCACATCCTAAAATAAAATATTTTAGAGTGTGATAGTTAGATACGTTAGGGCGTTTTTTGTTGGAACACATAGGTTCCAACTTTTTGTGTCTCAACCATCACAACACCCCGTGGAGGTCCATAACTCCAGTTGTCCGATTCCGATTTCAACTTTTAAGGGCAAGTATATTGAAGCCATCTAATAGGCGGTCTCAGGCAATTACATGTCATCTTGCGACAACTTAACATGCAACCACTATAACAGATTGTGTTTTTCTTTGTCTCCTAGTAGTATCATATCCCTTAATTTGCAAAATGAGAAAAAAATTATGCATAGTATGAAAATAACAACTTGTATAATGGTGTGGAAATAGTCTCATAGTTCTAAATTTCAGGAGTAAAATGCACTACTGGTCTTCGATCTTGGTTCGGGATTCTCAATTTTAAGAGTAAAATGTACTGCCGGTCCTCGAACTTGGTCCGGGGTGTCATTCTATCCCCAAACTTTCAAAATGCATATTCAGATCCTCAAATTTGCTAATTGTATCAAGTGAAATCCAAACTATCATTCTTTAAGTTATAAAGTGGAAGTGTTTCACTTATATGGAGCTTACACGTGGGTCCAAATTTTATTTTTCAAATTTTATGCTCAATTCTTATATTTTCTAATTTTTCCAAAATTTTATTTTAAAATTTTATGCCGAATATTTTTTCCAATATTTTCTCCAAAATTTATAATTTTTATTTTCTATTTTTAAAAATTTGATCATACGAGTTTCTTGTTTTACAAATTTTTTATACGGATCTTTTGTATTTGAATATATTTGTATAAGTAATTAGTATGAATTATTTTTGTGTGTATATATTTTGTATAAAATTTTTTATTTGAATAAATTATATAACTTTTGATTTAGCTGAAAAAACTATGATTTAGAACTCACGTGATATGATTAGAAATTTATGGATTTGAATATTATTTTAAAAGTTTGGGAACCGGAATGACACCGAACAAGTTTGAGAATCGGCGGTGCATTTTACCCAAGCTTATGAGATGGTTGTTTTATGAAGCAACTATTTCGTTCATTTTTCTCATCCTCTCTCCTCTATGTCATCAAAAACTCCATGTAGAATTTATGAGACAACCTACGAGACTACAGGCACGTAGCAATGTACTTGCCATAACTCAATCCTTGTAAAAACGAGGCAGAATAGCCATTTTCATCCTACAACTTTTCACTGAGGCTCACTTTCATCCCTCAACCATGTCCTTGAACTTCTCCCTGCGGCTCATTTTCATCCTTTTATCCTATGTGTCTTGCCAAGTGTCTTGCCATGTTGGCATGTCACGTCAGCATCTGCTGATCTATTCTTTCAACCATACTTAAAATCTAGCCTTTGAATTCTTAAATATCAAAGCGACTAGGAATGATGAACGTGGCAAGACACGTCAGCACTGGTCATCTATTCTTTCAACCATACTTAAAATCTAGCCTTTGAATTCTGAAATAGATGTCAGAGCGATTGGGACTGATGGTTACTTTGTTAAAGGTCTAAGTGAGGTGTTTTGGTGTCAACGTTTGCAAAAAGGACTCAAATGAGAGCATGCATTGTCGTGGAATAGGAGAAACAAGATTGATGAGATTGTTTCCTTGAACATCTTAAGAAAAGATATCGATATCCCTTCTATGTTGAAATATGGTTGTTCATAACAAATTTATTGAGATATAGCAGGGAAATAAGAGGATGTAAAAGATCAATTCCAACTTATTTGGAACCATGGATGGATGGATGTTCTGTGGCGTGACATGTAACATAAGGGATGAAAGTGAACTGTCAGAAGAAGAAGAAGTTTAAGAATAGTTGAAGGATAAAATTGAATCCGGTATAAAGATGTAGGATAAAAGTAGCTATTTGAAATAAAAAACTTCAAACCCGGGAGGCAGTGAATCAACCGAAACTCGGTGTGGCAGTGGGCTTACTGGTAGGGGAAAAAGAGAGTAAAAAGGAAAACTTACACGAATCCCCTTCCTTCGCAACCAGAACGGGCAGAGGACCAAAGAGGAAGGCAGTGGTCCCCAACACAACAAAAACATAAAATTGGCTACCGGATATTGAAAAAAGTGGCTTTTGCAACCAGCTAAAAAAAAACTTTTTCACAGCACACTACAATTCAGTGATAATTAGGTGTAGGACCCTACACCTAATATTATATACATTTTTAATCAGAAGCCACATACATTTTTAATCAGAAGCCACGTGAAATATCGATTTTACCTGCCTCTCTTTCTCCTTTCCTGTCTTAGGCTATCTCCAGCGATATCCTCCAAATCCTATCCCCTATATCCATCCTCCATATCAACTTCATTTTCTATACCAAACTTAACTCCAACAACATGCTCTATTTCCATCTTCTATACCACACACCTCTACTTTTCTATCCTTTCTTCCAACGTCTGTTTCCCCTGCCGCCCCGCAGCCCCGCAGCCCCGCCGCCCCGCCACCCCGCCGCCCCGCAGCGCGTCCCGCCGCCCGCGCAGTCGCGCCGTCCCGCCGCCCCCGCAGTCGCGCCATCCTGCCGCCCCCGCAGTCGCGCTGTCGCCGCCCCTCCCGCGCCGCCCCGCAGCCCCGCCCACGCGCGTGGAGATGCGCTGGAGGGCGAGAGCGATGGAGGACGCCGGTACTGCCTTCCTCTGTGCGGGATGCAGGCGATATCCTCCATTTTACAGCAAGCGTTGGAGAATACCGATGGAGGTTACAGTGCTACATAGCCTCCGATAATAGATAACTGAATCCTTTACGGGACGGGACGCCGCTGGAGGTAGCCTTATCCAAATCGGATCCCACCAGGAGGCTTGCGATGCCCCAAATCGAAGCCGCGTCTGCACCCGGCATCTGCACCTGCTCCGGCGATCGCCGGCGGCCGTCCCTCTCCCGATTCGGCGATCCACCGCAGCTGGCCCTCTCCCACTCCGACCCTCTCCCGCGCCTGCTCACGGGCTCCGGCCGCCCCTCTCCACAGCTGGCTGAACCTGGCCAGCACTGCATGGGGTGCTGAGCCCATCCGGTGGCGCATGGGGTGGCGCCAGGGGTGCGCCCATCTCCTTTTGCATCTCCTTCGTCGGGAGCAGGTGCCGCTAGCCTACCAGCTGCGAGCCTCGCGAACGGGTCCACCCCTCGGCGCCGGCCTGTGCGCACCGCTCGGCACCGGCCTAGGCGCCGCCCTAGGCGCACTGCTCAGCGCTGGCCCGGGGGCTGCGGACGGCCGCACCACTCGGCGCTGGTCCGTGCACCACGGACGGGAGCAGGCCTGGGCGCTGGCCTCGTGCGATGCGGTCGGGGGCGCAACCGTCTGCGCTGCCTCCTGGAGCCGGGGATGTGCCGCCGGAGCGGGAGATGGCCGCCCGCCCGGGATCGCCGGAGCCAGAGCTGGCCGCCGGGGGTGCGGGTGCGGTTCGATTTTGGGGACGTCGGGAGCATTTGTGCGATTCAATTTGGATCCGCGGGCCAGGAAAGAAAATAGAGGGGGGTAGTATTGTTATTTCGTGTTGCAGTGACTACCTCATATTTACAGTGTATTCTAGCAAAAACACCATTTTTTAGTGCCTTGTATCAAAATCTATATTTTAATAGTGTCCACCGGCCAATTTTACCAAAAAACCACCCACAAATCTCCCACGCCGCCGACGCCGACGATGGAGGCCTCCGCCGACGGCTCGCGCGGCCGCTGGGCCCTCCGCTTTCTCTGCCCCAAGAGATCCCTCCTCTCCCCGCCCTCCGCCTCCCCTCTCCGCTGGCTCATCGGCGCACCTCGCGTCCTCCCTCCCTTCACCGTCGCCGCGACCCTACGACCCCTCCACGGCGATCACGCCGCCCCCGATCTCCCCAGGGAAGCAGGCAAGTTTCTCACCCGCTTGCCCACCCAAGCCCCTATCCCGGTCGGACCCGACGATCTCACCGTACTTCTGTGCCTCCCGCAGACGAAATCCGGGGGTTGCTGCCGCGCGGGTTCGACATCGTCGGGGCGCTGCTCGTGGGCGGCGAAGGTTCCGATGCGGACGCCTCTCGCGCTCTGGAGCTGGCCCGCTCGCTGAGGGAGCGGCTGCTCGGCGCGGTGGCGAGCCATGGCATGGTCGGTGGCTGCATGGATGCCGCCTCCGGGGAGATTCGGTTTGTTGCATCTGAGAGCGGCGGGACGGACGCGGTGGAAGGGGTCGAGGTTGTGTGGGAGGATGAGCCCGGGAGGTTGTTGTGGGAGAAGGGTTGCCTTCTGCGCTCTGAGCTGCCGTTGAAGCTGCCACTCTATGTTCCAGCGGATGAGATTTCTGGTAAATGCTCTAAAGTTTATACCTATCTATTAATCTGTTACTGTAAAAAAATTGAATGAGCTGAGGTAGAATCGAACATGATATGCTGTGTCCTGATATCTATCAGATGAAGTTGAGTGCAGTGTGTTTACTTTTGTTGAAATCGTCAACAGCCTGCCAATGGCTCATTGGCGATACTGTTATTTCAGATCAATGCATCGTATTATGATACTCTTGTACCTTAGTGTTTGCATAGAAACAATTATTCTTCTTAACAATTCTTACAATCATGATATGATGTGTCCTTTTGTTGCAACCGATTCAATTTTATTTTCTATCGTGTTTAGATACTGCTTCTACCTTAATGTGTTCTTCGAAACTATCATTTGTTAACAATTCTCAGTTTTTTACTCACCCCATGACTAGTAAAGCTACATTATTGGTTGGATAAGGAGCCAAGTTGATACATCTTTCATCTCTTTCATATATTTGATTTCTTAAGACTAACATATATTCAATCATCCAAGAAACTCAGTACAGTGAGACCATTAGAGTTCCTGTGCATTTCCGTAGCTATTCAATAAACATGAAACAGAATCTAAATTCTAAAACCAAATAATCTAATTCTAGATATGTATATGAATGGGTGGATCACCCCTTGCTTCTCATTGTAACTGAAACTAAAATTTTGCATTAAGTCAATGCGCTAAAGTGAAAAATCAAATTAATCTAATTATAAAATGACTAACCTAGTGTCTGGGAACATATTTATCATCTTTGTTATTAATTTCAAATTTGCATATAAAGTTTGCATGGATGTGCAATCTTAGGTCCATTCATAGAAGATCCTCTAGAAGTGAAGGTGGACGCCACTAACATCAGCCTAATTTTTTAAAGTAACTAGTACAGAGTAAAAACATTTGACTGCATAATCATGTCTGTCTGCACAATTTTTTTTTATGAAATCTGTTTTGTTCTTTTCATTATAAAATAATTGTATTGGGTATTTAGATCAATTGCAAATCATCTGCTTCTAAAGGGAATGAGATAATTTTATAATATGTGTTACATTTTTGCAGGCATTGAAGAACGGTTTTCTTCACTTCTTGATTCTACAGTTGCTAAACTCAGAGATCCTCATGTTTCGTACCTAATTGAGGGGCCAGTCGCATCTAATGAGTCCCGTCATTCTATCATCTTACATGGTGATGATTTAAGTTTTGATTCACATGTACCTGGAAACTCAAGAACAAAGGAATGCACTACAAGTAGTGTATCTTGTTCAGGATTCTTCCCAGAAAAGAGGTACAACCTCTCATTGACAAGAGAGGTAAGCTGATACTCAACCAAATTTGTTACTTGTTTTTCTTGAATAATGCAGGAGACCTGCGTGTCATTTCATTAAGGAAGAAACAAACAAACAGTCCGGTTTAAGGACTAACAAATTTGTTACTTGTTATGTAATGTTCTTTTTGAGGAGCATATAGTATCGAATTCGCTCCCTTACGTTGTATGGGCGTTGAAATACTTGTTTCAGTGATTGATAATTACATCTTTAATGAAGATCTGTTTTGAATTGTCTTAAGGGGTTGTCTATAAATATAAATATGTGAAAGACAGCTGCCAACGAAGACCCATTTCTTTGTAAACTTTGCATGGTAGGATAAATGAATAATGCAGAGTGCCGTCTCTGTGCACACTTCTGTATCACATGACATCTTGGGTCACAAATTTCTAAAATTTTTGTTTGCTAGAATGCAGATGCAATTGAAATAACTGTCCTGTCCAATCGATCAGTAGGTAGCTTGAAGCCTGGCACCACCCCTGTGGTAGAGTATTTTCCAGGTAATTAGTTTCCCAGTGTTCAAATTCTGTTTCTTAAAGGTGACTTTTCACCTTAATGCCCTTGATCTTACCAGCAGATATAAATTTCTTTCTTAGCAAAATTGTTTATCAAAAGTTTACTTATCCGTTTCCCTTGACTCGTACTTGTTTTCCCTTTTCCAATTCACTTCAAGTGTGGTATTTTGTTGAAAATATCTTTTCTTTTTCAGCCCCAGCACCTGCCAGCCTCAGAGTAATCAACTTGAAGCTTGATATACTATGCTACTCGCCAATAGATTTTCCTGTGCCAGTTGCTGTATCTGAACTTGTTATCCCAGGATTAGCTGATCAGCTGAGTGTAATGAAGAAGATTGTTGCATCAGAGATAACTCAACAAGCACAGGTATGTGATTTGCTTAATCTGATAATTCTCTTACTGAAGCAGCATGTACATGTGCAACATGTATACCTTTGTAGAACCATGCCGGGACAGTTGCTTATTTGAAGTATTAAGTCTATCAAAACACAAGATCTGAAAGTTGCTGCATGGTTTGGAGTTTAAATGGTTTGTCAACATATTGTTTAGATATTAATACTGGAATCTAAAACAAGATATGGATGAATCCTTCATTTTAATAAAAGCATTTTGTGGGGATTGCATATATTTCAAGTAGTTCTCTTGTCCATTGATAAAAGACGATTTTTAGTGATCACAGTTTTTTTCCCCAACATCAGTCTTTTCTTGTCAGCCATGTGGAAGATGTTACACATTTGAAAACTTAAAATCTGTCACATAATCTGAGGAAGTGGTCCATGTTCCTTAACCATTTCTAAACATCAATTCTCCACCTTACAATACCAAGCAGCATTGCCATGCTGAAATGTAGATCATGAACTTTTATTTCTGAACTAAGTATATTTCATGTTCTTCAATGTTAGCCATCACTATGACAATGTTCAACAAGGTGGCATTCCGCTCTCGCCTAGGCCCGCGTAGTCGCTGGGCGGAGGGGTTCCGCCTTGCCTAGGGGGTAGGCAGTACCCTAGGCGGTGCGGGCGGGCTGGATGGCGGCTGCTGCTACGGCGGGGACATCGGCCCATGGCGACGGCGGAGAAGGAGGCAGGGATGGGCCGTGGGAGAGGCTAGGACGGGTGGCGGCGGAAGAGGAGGCTGGGGCATCGGATCCGCGCTGGCAAGGGCGACGACAGCAGAGGAGGAAGCATGGGTGGGTGCGGACGGCGGCCTGGTCAGCGGAGGAGGAGGCAGAGGTGAGCGGGTGGGCGTCGGCGGCCTGGGCAGTGGAGGAGGCAGGGGCGGGCGGGCGGTGGCCTGCGCAGCAGAGGAGGCGGCGGGTGGAGGAGGAGCAGAGGAGGCGGCGGGTGGAGGAGTAGAGGTGGCGAGCATCAAATGGATAAGATGGAGCTAGGTGGGGGTTGAGATTCAGGTTGGGCTGGTTTGATGGGCCTTCTGTCCAACTTTAGGCCCACTGGTCTCCAGTTTTTCTTTTCTTTTAGAGATATAATTGATATGCAGCACCGCCTAGAAAACCGTCTTGAAACGCCTAGGCTCGCTTAGACTCGCCTAGGCTCTAGGCGATGGGTGCCTAGAGACCGCCTAACTCTTTCCCTAACCTTGACTATGACAATCATGTCACCATGTTGTTCATTACTCCATACGAGAACTCATTCCTTTCGCCACCCTTGATAATCATTGGCACACATTCATTATAGGTACTAGGCAGTCTGCATTTGATTGTCAATCTATTGGTGGTTGCACTTCACTACTTCTAATTGTGAACAGAGAAGTAAAATATGCTAATAAAGATCCCTGTGGGCAATCGAGCAATTGATGTTTGGTGTTTTCTTTCTTGGATATTTCTATTCCAATGCATGCACACCAAATCAAGTTCTCTTAATCATTAACCTCGGTTCTTTTAGCGTGTCATTCATATAAACATGTTTTCTTTAAATAGTTTCTTATTTGAATGCTTCCTCAAATGCTTCTTGTCTTTGTTTGCAGCTTTGTCCGTACCATTTCATTCCTCCGGGATTGCATATTCCAGTAACAACCATATACGATACAAGATACGGGGAGATCGAGGAGAAGCAAAGTATTAAACCTTCTGTGATGCTACTATTTTTGAAAAGTTCATAAGCTATTTAATTAAGAACGGCAGTAAATGTGGGGCCCTTAATACCGTCTCTTTGGTTCTGCCTAAAAAAATTCCTTATTGTTTACAGGTGAGCTGAGAAAAGAACTGCACATAAGGCTAGGGCTTCCCTTAGATCGGCCTTTGTTGCGAATTTCTAATGCATTGACTTTTGGTGGAATGGAAAAGAAGATGAAAAGCACGTCAAGAAATGGTATTCATTATGCATATGTTGCCACACTATACTCCGTTACGCCTTTTCCTTTTAATTACATTTGGGATCCATGCGGTCAAATTTTGTTAGAAATATGTATCAAAGAATATAAATTGGACAAAAATCATGTTGTACTATGTGAGAAGTCATTAACATCTTCAAACATGTACATAATGACTATTGTCTTATTATATGTAATCTTCTTCTAGGTATCTTTCCTTTCCTCACAAAATAATTTGTTTTCATGCATTGTGGTATGTTGTAACTTTCAGGTTCTTCACTGCTTCGAGATGTCCACAGAGAAATTCCATCTAGTGGTGGTTAGTGGTTGCTCTATTTCTTTCTTTAAGCAAAATAATAAATTTGGTGAATACATCTTCTCATAGGAGATAGTGACATAAAATTTTATGTTTATTGCAGTTTCCGGAGGAATTATGTCTTTGATTGATGGTTCATATGAGTATTATCATTACCTTCATGGTGGAATTGATGACAATGTAATGTCCTGCTGGCTGCAACCAACCAATCTGAGTTTTAAATTGTTACTTCAGTGTTTCTTGAGATCATTTGTAAGGCTGTACGGAAATTTCCTTCCCCAGACCTCATAATGTGTGGGGGCTCACAGCACTGGGTTCACCTTTATTTCAGTATTTCTTTAGATGCATAAGATGAATTTAAAAACAATGCTTTTTGTTGCAGTTTGTTTTATTCAACCTATATAGTAGGTTGCTTGCCAACCTTAATAAAAGATCATAATCCATTTATGGTGTTGCTTCCTGTAAATTTTGTGGATGGTGGATTCTTTGATCCTATTCCTGATACGTGATATTACATCTGTTCATTTTTTGGACCTAAGTGATGAACTTGCAGCAGAAACAAAGGTTGTTTTGAAACAACTTTGCACATGCTGTCAGTTTAAATCTCAGATATAATATTGCCAACATAAACTAAATATTTGAAGTTCATTGCAAATAAATTTTCAATTGAAATTTGATGGTTTGGAATGAAAAAATCGTGCCTATATGATTAATACAAATTGATATTTCTCAATATCTTCAAAGTGAAAGTTGTAGTTGAATTCTTGTTGAGATTAACTTCTAGTTGCCATACCTATTGAGCATGTTTCTGTATTCATTTATTGTGAAACCTTTAGTTGAAACAATCAAACGTGCAGCACAGATTGCAACGTGTAGACATACAGTTATATGCAAATATAAAACTAGAGATCAACATTAACCCTGTTACCAGACCTTAATGCAGATCGTGATTGTATTCCTGATTGCTATTTAATTTATTCTGGACATATTGATAACAAAATGCAGTGAGTTTTCTAATCGCATTTGTATATTTGTTACAAAATTCATTAGTGGCCATAGAATATATTTTTCAGAGGGCATGCATGTTTTATTGTGTATGCTTCTTTTGTTGATGAGGCAATGGATAGGATTGTCTTACTTGCATTGTTACATTTTGAAAATGTTCATTTTTGAAATTGTCCTTTTAGGCCCATTACTGAGCTTTATGAATTTCCTCACTATTTTGGACAAATTAAACTAATGCGTCCTCTATTGGTTTGGTAAATCTTACACTCACCCCCCCCCCCCCCCCCCCCCCAACACAATGTTTTCAGGGATGGGGATGCGCATATCGGTCCCTACAAACAATTGTCTCTTGGTACAGATTGCAACAGTATTCATCAATTGATGTTCCTTCACACAGGTTTGTGCCTTTTTTCCTTGTTGACTTGAATAACTAGATCATTCCACAAACTGACCCTAAGATTTGGGCTGTTGATAATTCTTACTGCTTGGCATTACTTTATCAAACATTTATTTTTTCTTAAATAAACGTGCAATTTTACCTGCATTTTTTACATAAAATAAAAAGGAGGTGATTTGTAAATCAGTATAGAGAATTATTACAAAAAACAGCAGCTTGCGATCTGCACCCATGCTGCCATGCAAATTCAGAAAATAAGCATACCTGCATTCCAATCTGTCTCAGACAAGAAACATGCATGAAGATCCTAATGATGCTAACGATAATGTGAATCATCAAACACCTCTTTCTACCATTCTTGATTCATTTGTTCTCAAGGGACTGAGGGCAATGTGTTCATGCCTGTACCTATATGCTGAAAATGATGCAGGTGTTAGGCATAGCAAACTATCACACTGCAATTGATTTGTCAACATTATGATTATATAATGTATGGTTGGAATAAATGCTTTCTACTAGAAAGAAGAATCTTGCCTGTTATTGAAATATATGATGTCAGTTTGATCCATATTACTGCTCCAATGTTTCTATTCAGGGAGATTCAACAAGTTCTTGTTGAAATTGGTGACAAGGATCCATCATTTATTGGATCTCGTGAGTGGATTGGAGCCATTGAGCTAAGCTTTGTCCTCGACAAACTGCTGGGAGTGAGTTTCACTATTAGATCTTTCCTTCAAATTTCTTTTCAACCTGATGGGCAACTGTTTTGCTTTTTTTTTCCTTATGGGATTGGAAAGACTTGTTTGGCATATAGGCAAGAGGAAGGTCACATGATCAACTACTAGAAACTCACAAAAGACTGAAAAATAAGCAGCAAACCAGAATGTGGTTACCTTACAGCACTGATGTATTTGACACAAAAAATCTTGTCCTGCGATTTACTCCCTACTGTTCTAGAAGATTAATGAAGCTGTGTTGGTTCTAACTAATATTAAACCAAGTAATGCTAGTTTCATGTTCTTTCCATCTGTTCAGTATATTTTTATTACGATATGCCTTGCTCCTAGCTTCATCCTTCATCTTTTGTGCATTTATGTCCTTGTCAATCAGAGATTGTTTAATAACCTTTCTTGAGGGCTGTTGGCGTTATGGGTGTTGGTGTATAAAAAAAATGTTTTCATTTGTCAAAGACTTCTGCTTTTTTATCTTGGCCGGTGAAGACCATTGTGCCTTTACATCCACGTTTACCACCGTTCTTGAGGTCTAATTACAGTATGTCTCATATGTTTGACAACAGCCGTATCGAACCAATTCCCTTTATGAATTTGGTTCACTTTAAACATTGATTTGCCTCTTGTTCATGCCAAGTGCAATCAGATCTCACCCTGAGGCTTGGGGCGGATTTTACTGATGACCAAGGTTGGCCATGCCTGGCCTCACCCCACCCCACTACCCATCCACACAACCCCTCAAATTAGTCTTGGCCCCCCCTCATTTTCCGTTCAAGCTCCGCCATAGTAACCAGGAATGTGGAACCATGCCATGTTCCTCAACCTGGGAACTTGTTTACTATGCCGCCATGGCCTCAGGTAGTCAGGTGTGAGTCAGGCCTGAGCAGGTTGCTAGCCCAAGATCTTATCACAAAAGCTGACAATGGTTTTGGTAGGCCTACTCAGTGACTCGGTCTACAGCAGGTTTTGGTCTTAAACCAGACCAATCTGTCAACTTTACTTGGTTTGGTTTAGACAGGTCGGTCAGCTTGTGTATTGTCCTCTTGCGTCAAATGGCATCTCGACCTGATGGTGACCCTCATGGTGCTGCATGTGTGGACAGATTGTCGACTTCTACCCACTGCACCTCATCGCATCTGCACACCACAGCAATTAGCGCAATAGCTGCATACTCTCCTAGTGTCTCTGCATGCCCAGACATGGTGCTGTCGCCCATGCTCCACCAGTCTGCCTGGTACATCCGCCCCATCAAGGCCAGCACAAGCAGCTCTAGGTCCCCTGTGCCACTGTCTCACCCTTTGCCACATGCGGTGCAGGAGTCACTGTTAGCGTCTGATTTCTCCATAGCCTGGCAGATCGAAGGTGTGATGAGGCCGTCCATGTTGATGACCAATGTTCAAAAAGGCGGTTCTAGGCGGCCGCCTAGGCGCGACTAAGCGCTAGGCGAGGGGGTTCCGCCTGGCCTAGGGGGTAGGCGGTCCCCTAGGCGGCGCCAGCTTGTCACTGGGTGAAAGGATTGCTGGAATTCCATCCACCAACATGCGCCGGCGAGGGAGGAAGGGACATCAAACGGAAGCGGCGGTGGAGGAGGTGAGAGCTTGGGCGGCGGCGGTGGCGGCGGCGGCGTGCTTATGCGCTGGGCGGCGGTGGAGGAGGCTGAGGCAGAGCAGGTGGCGGAGGAGGAGGAAGCATGGGCGGGCGGGCAGGCGACGTCGTCCTGGGCAACGGTGGAGGAAGCAGGGGTGGGAGGGTGGCGGCGGCCTGGGCAGCAGAGGAGACGGGTGGAGGAGGAGGCAGGGTGGGGAGCCGATAAGGTTGAGGCTAGGGATAAGGTGGGGTTGACTGTTAAGACTCGGTTGGGCTGTTTGGATGGGCCTTCTATCTAACGTTAGGCCCACTATTCTCTCGTTTTCCTTTTTCTTTTAGAGATAGTTGATGTGTATGACAAGAAATGTCTACATATACAACACCGCCTAGAAAATCGCCTTGAAACGCCTAGGCTCGACTAGGCTCACCCAGGCTCTAGGCGGTGGGTCACCACCTAGATACTGCCTAGCGCCTTTTTGAACATTGTTGATGACCCTTGCCTAGCATTTAGCTAGGCCACGTCCTGCATGACAGTCCTGCTTCCTTGGCTCCAAATTTTCACCTACAGCCCGCAGAGTTAGAAGAATCATTCTGAGCTTTGTGATCATCTCATCTCACCCTGCCTTTCCGACAGCCTCATCCTCCCTGAGCGCAACCAGGGCAAGTATGACATCTGCCGCTCATTAAGGTCTTGGTCCCAAGTCTGATGAGGACACACAGACAATGATCTCGGATAACATGATGGTCGATTAGACAGAAGTATTGCGTGATCGTTGTTAAACATGATTGGTGATGGGTTTCACTGGTGCTTTTCTGCAAAAACCATTTTGGTGCGGATTAGATTGATGGTTTCAAGGGTTTGACACTAAAGGATTTGGTTGTTCCAGTTAATGAGCAAAAGCTGCAGCTTGATTCTTCTCATTAATTTTGTGAACTGAGAATGAGTTGAGCATATAACAAGCAGCTCACAGGCTCAACTTGCCAGACATTTCGAAACCCAGGGAACTTGCCTGAGCCCCTCTGTTAAATCTCCTATAGTACACCCCTTTTCGTTTTATGGATGCTCTTTGTCCAATTTGCACCTCCCTTTTTCCCCCTCACATTAAGGCAGGTGATTGTCCTTTGCGTCCATTGATCCTGAATCCTACCTCCATTATCCTTGCCACTCTATTTATTTATGTGATTCACATGCATAATTATTCGTGCTAATAAGAAAGGAGGTAATTGCATGCTTTGAAAAGTGCTCTTCCATGTCCGTCTGAACATGAACTGGATCTTGCAGGTGAGTTGCAAGATTATTAATGTGAGATCTGGCGATGAGCTTCCTGAAAAATGCAGAGAACTTGCTAGGCATTTTGAAACCCAGGGAACTCCAGTGATGATCGGTACGTGATTTTGTCTAAAAGTTCTATTGTTTGATGTGTTTGATATACCATATCAAGATGACTACTGTTGATTCTATGAATACTGCCTGCCATTAAATTAATCTCTTTGGCAAATCAATGCAGGTGGAGGAGTCTTGGCTTACACCCTTCTAGGAGTTGATTATAATGAAGCAAGTGGCGACTGTGCCTTTCTCATCCTTGATCCACACTACACTGGTACTGACGATTTGAAGAAGATAGTGAGTGGCGGATGGTGCGGGTGGAAGAAGTCTGTTGATAGCAAGGGCCGAAGTTTCTTCTTGAAAGACAAGTTCTACAACCTTCTTCTACCCCAGAGGCCCAACATGGTGTGAAAGATTAAGAGGCAATCAAGCTTGGTGATCATAGAGACAGGAACGAGTACAGTTTTATCCTAAACATGTGGATTGGTCGGCATGGACTTGTAAGGAAACCTGTTGTGCGCAGTTCGCTCAGCTGGACTGTGCAAATAATTTCAGTGATATTTTGCAACCATTTCTCGCATGTTGACGTCCTGAGATTCCATTGTAATTGCATGAGAAGATATCGAATAAGTAACTTCATCATTATTGCATCCTTACCATGACCTCGTAAAAGTTCCAACTCAAAATTAGCCTTCATGGAACCTGAGAAGTTTGTGGGCAAGCTAGTGGCATGTTTGCTGTTAACTTGATACTATAAAACTGCTGGAGCTGATTGACGTGGTCTGTAGAATACTACAATCTATGCTGCGTTTTTGCCTTTTTGGCAACAGTCAACCAGGCTGGAACAGATCCAGCTCACATAGAATGTTGCTATAATTAATTATTTGCCATCCTTATAGAGTGGATAACAGATTGGCAGTCCAGTTGCCAACCCACCATCAAGATCGGCAAATAATTAAATATTCTTCGAAAGCTTTTTTTATAAGAAATTCGAAAGCTTGAAAGGAAGGAAAGTTCTGTCAAATTGATCTTGTTTTTCCTAGAAAATCCGTCCAATGTAAGAAAATTAGAAAGTTGGGATAACTAGAATTAGTTATAGTTATATTGTTCAAGGGCAGATGTAATCTTGTTTCTGTTTGGTCCATGATAGTTTAATTAGAAACCGGTGAGTACAGATATTTGCTAAGAGCAACTCCGGTAGACCCTCTAAACAGCCCCTATCTTAAGTTTGGAGAGTTAAATAAAAAAGATAAACCCTAGCAGACCTTCTATTTTGGGAAGATCTCCAAATTCCCTTCTCCACCCTCCATTCTTGGAGGGTCTCCAGGGAGCTCTCTAAACTGAATTGAGGGCTATTGCTGGAGTTGAAGCAAATTTGGAAGCCTAAAAAATAGAGGCAATCGTCATTTAATATTTAGAGGGTTTAAAATTTAGGAATTATTACTGGAGTTGCTTTAACACATATCAAAAAGAAAGACTACCTCTCCTAGCTTTAAGAGGAAAATTAACAATATGTGAAATAAGAACTCAAGAACTCCATGCTTCTCATATCCAAATTGCTGTGATGACAATTTTGCATAATGGGAGGACATAAATTACTAAAGAAACGGATAAAAACTCCTCTCAAACAAAAATCAAAGATTGAATCTCAGTTATGTATAGGTCTTCGCCGCTTTGACCGCATGTAGTCAGTATCCCACCACCATGGCAGCTTCTCCTTCCTAGGTGCCCCAGCTTCTTCATGCAACCTTGTGTGTGGCCTCTCCAAAAGCTTCTCCCCAAAATAGAAATCCACGGAGAAGACGTTAGTACTCAGTTGTGTACCTGAAGATGTGAACAGACCAAAAACGAGAGATGGAACTCACTAATCTTCTCTTTTGTTGCAGAGAAGCAACGGCAACAAACAGAGAAGCAACTACAACAAAGCACAGAATTGTGGAAGCTCTCATGAGGCTCCTCTGCGGCGCTTCTTCTCCCTCCCCCTTTCGTTCTAATCCCTCTACTGAGTCATGTTATCTCGTGGTAAGAGGAAGGGGTCCAACCAAGATAAAGCAACACCAGTCTTATACTGCTTCAGTTTTGTCTTCACTTGACGTAGAGTCAGTAGAGTAGACCTACGAGTACATCCAATGCCCTAGGGACAAATTGCTTTATTAAAATATTTTTAGGTGTTTTTCCTATTTTAAAATAACTGGGGACAAAATCTTTGTTCTGTCAAGAATTGGTGACAGGATCTGGGCATAGTTCCAAAGCTGTCCCTTGTAGCTTTTGTGGGAAACCCGCTTAATGGTAGCAGTTTTAGATAAATGCTTTATGAGTTTAGGTGCTTTTATTCTTCTTAATAAACAGACGTTTAATTCCATCGGGATTTTTTCTACTTTATGAAGTTAAAAATATATCAGATATTACGTTTTTTTCCTACTTCAACAAACTGGAGGAATATAAGCAATCCTTCCAGGAAGATTTGGACCCTTCAGTATTAATGTGGTCTCTGCTCCTGTGGCTGTGAGCCAAGAAAGACTAAAATAGACAAAATTTTGTTGTCATGTGAGCTTCCACTATTTTGGGTACAAGCTTGTCCTCACATATGGCGTTCAAAGACAAAACAAAATACCACTACCACACTGATTGCTAGTTCCAGGCTTTCAGCATAGGTAGGACAAAGTAAGCGAGCACCGAGAAATTCTGTCTCGCATTAGCGGGCATTTCGAGTCATGTTTTGCGGACGAACCACATTATCAAGTGCTAAACCACATAGGTATAATAAAAATGAACACATGGGCACCATAAATGAACCTGTGAACAAGGTAAACAACACAGATGGGCAGTTTGGACTGCAGTGCCGGTAAAGGCATTTACTGAGGTTTAGTCTGTTGGCCCAAATGACAATCTACTTTATCTCAATCTATGCCACAAAGCAAGTTTTGGGTATATATAGGCCAACCATGGGTATGTGGCTTAGTGTAACGCCCGCGTTTTTATCTTATTTAAATTGCACTACCAATCACTCGCTTAAAAATCTTTTAAACCTTTCCGCCGCTTGAGCTCCCGAAGCCCACCTCCCGATTTTCCGCCGTTCCGACATCGCGCAGTCTCTTCCTCTTTTTCCGCGGAGCCGCCCGTCCCTTTTCCTTTTCCACTGGCCCCACCGTCCCCTCTTTTCTTTTCTCATATTTTGTTCAAATCCATTTTATTTCTCTCTTCTAACTTTTTTTCCCATACTCTTTTTTTTTGCGCTGGCTTCCTCTTTCTTTTTCTCCCCTGTGCTGCCTACTGCCTGCTCGAGCTGTAGCCTGCTCCTTGCGCGCATGCGCGGGCCAGCGCACGACCCGCCGCTGCCCCCGTTGCTGGCTGTGCACGCGCGCTCTCATCACGCCGTCCGCGTCACGCCACGGCCACCGTGGTCGCTGCTACTCGCTGTGCCGCTGCGTGCTTGCTGCCCGTGCACGCCAAGCCGGCGTGCGGCCCGCTGCTGCGCTGGCCCGTCTCCGTCCCGTCCCCTCGCCCTCGCAGATTGCATCTTGTCCCCGAGCATCCAGGCCGCCATTAATAGCGAGGTTCCTGTACTGCCCTTGACCCTCCCATGCTGGCCATCTCCCCTCTTCCTCTCGGCCTGTAAATCAGACCCCAAGCCGCCCCTCACTCCGCCCACACCGCCCCAGCACCTCCCCTCCTCTACCTCACGCTGCAGCTCGCCGCCGCCGCTCACCATTGCCAGCCACCACCCATCCCCGTGGACAGCCCTCCGTAGACCGTCTCCGCACGAGGTGATGGCCGGAATCGGACTGTCACACCCGATTTATAAGGACATAAACCGAGCAATCATATATGCGCCAGGATCAAGTCACGCATATATACAACAGAATTATCAAGATATCACAACACATATCACGAAATAAAAGCATATAAATTGTAAATGAATTCTTTATTACAACCGAATCAAGAATCGGTTCAAGGAGTGCGGAAGCGTAAAATGAATACATGAAGAACAGGGCGCCACAGGGACGTCGGCTGGGAGACAAACGCCTAGAAATCCTGAAGTCCGCTGATGTAGTCCTCCACGTCGCCTGGTACTGAGCAGCAGTCGAAGATATCCCAAAGAGAACAGAAGAGTGGAGAAAGCAAGTGTGAGTACACAACTTGTACTCAACAAGTATAACACGAATGATGAGGCTCTACGGTTAGCTGACTCAACTACATTAGCTTTTAATCTTGGCAAATTTTATTAAAGCTATTTTCTACAAGTGGATGAATTACCATAACCCAAGTTACAGAAATAATTAATTAATATTAATCATGAATTTACTAAAAACTAAGCCAAACCACCAAAGATAAACCCCACTAATCAGACGGAGGATCTGGGCCGCTCATGACCGTGAGCACGGCTAGTATACCAGTTTTACACTCTCGAGAGGTTGCACAACTTTACCCACAAGTCGTGAGCTACGCTAGTTGTTCATCACACTTCCTTAGGTGAGATGACTAGCGAACACACTACGAGACCGTTACAAAGGATCACGTTAGTAAGGTGTAACCGCTAAGGTTTCTGGATCAGCGACGATGGGGCCCACCTCACGGGGGTACAAGCACACAGCACAGACCAAGCCGGAGGAGCAGGGACCATTGAAGCTTACCACCCCTCTTGCCCCGTAGGTAAGTTACTCCCAAACCAAAATGACCTAATTAGTAAGTCAAGACCGTCCCATTCCAGAATTGTGGTTGCGCGGTTGTCCCAGGTTGTCGCTCTATGAACCGGTCCTTATGGAGAGTGGCCAACCAAGCACTAAGTACCGTGCTAGCCCCCTAAACCATGTTTCTAATAAAAACATCTTTTAACAAGACGTGAGTCGCTCAAGCACACAGCACAGAGGACCACTCCCAGAATCAAGTTGCATATACCATGAATCAAGTTTAATTAAAAAGGACCATTATATGTGAGAGCGCAGCACCTAGCACAACTAACCAAAATGCAACCCAAGGTATTATATAAAGGATAAAAGTGGCTAGGACATCCTTATAGGTATACAGTATTAAAATGCAGTATGAAATTGTATTTAAAAGTGATAGGATGTTCATGTTATGTTTGCCTTCCTCAAACTCTCCTGGCTACTGCTCAAACACGTCTGGAGAAGGTGGCTCCTGGTACTCCTCTGATGGCTCAACGTCTACTCACGATCGAAACGTCCAAGCATGGTCCACATAAGCACATACATGCAAACAAGGGCAAAAGATAAGAAATAGTACAACAATACAATAAAATAGCACAAAAAACTGAGATAAAGCTATTCTGCTCATTACAACGATCGCGTGAGCGCGAAAACCACCTAAAACGGAGCTAAGACGCGAAAACTAGGGCTAAAACAAGCTCTAGGGATTTTTCTGTAAGAAAACAGAAGGTTCTAGGGGTTTCTGTGCAAAAACCGAGGGCCTAAACCTAATTAAACTATAGACACAGGGTCTAACGCGCTAAAACTCAAGGGTTGGACTGCGGACCCAAAATCTAGAAAGCTCAAGGGCTTCGGTGCAAAGACAAAGGCTCAACTGGAATTACTTTTGAACTGGGTTGGACCGCGGGTTGGTTTCAAGAAAACTCAGGGTCTCTTTAGCAAAATAGCACGGCTGAAGCGGTACTTTCTGATCTGGGCGGTCAGATCTGGATCGGACGGTTCGAACACATTCCAGTTCGGACGGTCCGATCTGAACGGCGGGGGTCCGTACGGTCCGATCTGGATAGCGAAAACGAATGGTCCGATCTGGACAATGGAATCGGGTCTGTTGGATCTGGATCGGAGGGCCGGGATTGAAGGGGTACGCGATCTAATCTCACGCGTTGATCTTGGATCGGATGGTTAGGGTTAAAAGGGAGCGCTACCGGCAGCGGAACTCACCGGCGACCTTGTTCCGCGGCGGAGCACGGCTCGGGCTCGTCGGAGTTCAACGAAATCGATGCTCCGGGGGTCAAATCGATCGGGTTTTGGCCTAGGAAGATTCAACGCGACACGGGGGATCGACCTAGGGCTAAGGCGGGCCTCAGGGGTGCTCTGGGCTGCGCGCACGGCAGCGGGGGCGGTCCTGCAAGGTGGCGCACACCAGCGTGCAACGTTCTGGTCTAAGCAAGGGCCAAGATCTACGACATCTAGCACCAAAAGGACTAGAGGGACATGCTGATGCTCACCGAGGGCTTGGATTGACCGGAGAGGCAGCGCAAGGTGATCGGCGGCGAGGTCCGAGCGGCGGGGACGGGTGGCGCTCGTGGGGAAGGTTGATGCAGGGCGTCTCCGGGCTTCTGGACTCCACGGGTTGACTCGTGAAGCTCCTGCAGAGATGCTACGGGGGTCAAGAAGGTCGGTGAACTACTGGCGGTGAGGAATCGAGGTGGCGGAGCAATTTACCGGTGGCAACGTCGGCGCAATTCCGGCCGTTGCACGGGCCGGGGTCGCGGGTGGTGAGCTTGGGGAGCTTCCCACCGGTGAGGCGAAGCTGATGCGGGGGTTGGCAGGGGCGGAGGTGCAACGGGGCGGCGGGTCCACGGCGGAGCAGGAGATGCTGCACGGCGGAGCGAGCGGCCAGTGGTTTAGGGTTTGGGGCAGCAGCTACGAGTTAGGGGATAAGGGTGCAGAGGGCGCGGGGTGGTTTAAAGAGGGAAGCCAGGGATCTCGGGGGGGGGGGGGGCGCTCGGGGAAAGGCCGGCAAAGATCGCGGTGGGTGTTGCGCGGCGGGTGGAGGGAGGAGGAAGAAGGGGCCGACAGGTGGGGCCGGACTACCAGAGAGAGAGGGCAGTGGGAATGACTGAGAAAAGAAGGAAGGCCGCGGGAATGACTGAGAAAAGAAGAAATGATTGAGAAAAGAAGAAATGACTAAGAAAAGAAGAAATGACCGAGAAAAGAAGAAATGACTGAGAAAAGAAGAAATAACTGAGAAAAGAAGGAATGACTGACCTACTTTCCTGTTTCCTTCCTTTTCTTTTTCAAACCAACTCAAATCTATTTGAATTCAACTCAAATTTGAATTCAACTCCTATGCACTCAACCAAATAAAACTTATGCACCAGCATGAATGCACAAACATGTTGAGCTAAAATAAATTTTAATTCTTTGTGAATTAAATTATAAATAAATGCAAGCTAGGCAAAATAAATCCTTAGAAAATTACTGGAGCCAACTTAAATTCATTATAAGACTTGAAATTTTACATTAGGGTGTTACAAACCTACCCCCCTTACAGGAATCTCATCCCGAGATTCGGATAGGCTAGCTAGCAAAGAGATCGGGGTATGTCTTCCTCAGCTCATCTTCTCACTCCCAAGTAGCCTCATCCTCTGTGTGATGACTCCACTGAACACGGCACATCTTGATCTTCTTGTTCCTGGTAACTCTCTCAGACGTCTCCAGAATCTTCACCGGATGCTCGGTGTAGGTCAGATCCTCCTGCACATCTAACCTTGTAGTGGTGCTTGCTCTTCCGGCACTCTCAAGCACTTCTTGAGCTGAGATACATGGAAGACATCATGCACTCCTGAGAGATTGGGAGGTAACTCCAAATGGTATGCTACCTCACCCTTCTGTTCCAACACCTTGAACGGACCAATGTATCTAGGGGTAACTTCCCCTTCATATTAAACCTGCGGATTCCTCTCATCGGCGAGACCTTCAGATACACATGATCATCCACTACAAAGGTCAGATCCCGAAGATGCACATCCGCATAGATCTTCTGACGAGTCTGAACGACCCTCAGGTTCTCTCGTACCTGCTGTACCAGCTGTTCTGCATCCTCAATAATATCTAGATCGAACACCTGCCTCTCGCCAATCTGATCCCAATACAGCGGAGTTCTGCACTTCCGACCGTACAGGGCCTCAAAAGGAGATTTCTTCAGACTGGCCTGATAGCTGTTGTTGTATGAAAACTCTACAAATGGCAGTCATTTATCCCAGCTGGTACCATACTGAATAGCGCAGGCACGAAGCATATCCTCCAATACTTGGTTGGTTCTCTCTGTCTGTCCATCTATCTGAGGATGATAGGCGGTACTGAAGCGTAGCTTCGTATCCAACGAATCATGCAACTGCTCCCAGAACCGTGAAGTGAACTGGGATCCTCGATCAGATATGATCTTCTTCGGAACACCATGCAGACAGACGATTCTGGAGATGTACAACTCTGCGAGTCTAGCACCGGAGTAAGTAGTGTTCACCGGAATGAAGTGGGCAACCTTCGTCAACTGATCCACTACTACCCATATAGAGTTGTACCCTTTCTGAGTATGAGGCAATCCAACAATGAAGTCCATAGTGATCTCCTCCCATTTCCACTCTAGAATCTTCAACGGCTGCAACAGACCTGCTGGCCTCTGATGCTCTGCCTTGACACGCTGACAAGTGTCATAGATAGCCACGTACTCTACAACGGAACACTTCATTCCATACCACCAGAATCTGTAACATTCAGGTAATTAGAGATATAGACATTAGGATTAGTGAGTTGTATGCATGCTATGGTGTATATAAGTTGTACAGAGAACTAGGGGTATATTTGTAATTTATGAAATATATATAGGCTTTTGAGTGTAATTGGGTACATATAATACTAAGTGTCAAATTTAATTGACCATAGGAAAGAAAGTGTAAAAGATGGGTTAAAATCTAAGAAAAATAGACCTTTGTGTGAAACTAGGGACCTATGTGTGATTAAACAACACTCTAAGGGCTTACATGTGAAATGATTGAAATATGAAAGTAAAATTCAGGTTTACTTAAGGACCAATATGTAAAAAAATACAAGTAATCATGACATTCCAGGAAAATTTGTAAACATACCCAAAATTTGATCAAATTTATTTGAATAAAGACAAAAGTAATTCAAATTCCACCTTCATTCATAAACTTAACCTAAAGAGTTGTAAACTTTGATTTTCTGAACTTGAGCCCTAAAACAATGTTGTAGAGTTTGAGAAACTCTACAACTTTCATGTTGAGCATTGTCCCATTTGACCTTTGTAGCAGTGAGAAATCTTAGTTTACCGAGAGGTACTTGAACTTTCTGGAAATCGCAAACAAGTCCCCCGGACCTCTCCCCTCTCTTCTTCTTCGTCCCGCACGTGGCCCTGCTCTGTTTCCTGCCGCCGGCAGTGCTTCGCCCCTGCCGCCGCTCATCGCCGATGCAGCACCCAAGCTCCACCTCCAGCTCCTGGACGTGCCCACGCGTCGCCCTCTGCCTCCCCCACCTCTGCTCCCCTCCCTCCTTGGCTTCTCCTGAGCTCGCCACGCGCGCGCCACCGCCGCTCGGCCGCCACCGAGCCATCACCGTGGCAAGCCCCAAATCAGAGCCCGATCCTCATTTTTGCGCACGCATGAGCACTACAAATACCCCGCAAAGCTAATGCTCGTGTTCTTTCCTTTCTTCTCCACTCCGACGCCTCAGAACGCCACCGCCATTGCCACCCGAACGTCGACGAGCTCGAGCTCACCGTCGCCCCACTCCCCCGCCCCACTCCCCCATGGCTGCTCCGCCTGCGCTGACCCCGTATTCAGCTATACCTCGTCCTCGCGCAGCTTCCCGGCCACCCCCCTTCCACGCTCGAACACCGGAGCGCCGCCGCGCCGTTCTCCCCGGCCGCCGCCTCTGCCTCGCCGTGGGCAGGCCCCCACGGACCTCTCCGACCCCACCCTAGACCTCCAGAAGGTCGCCCTTTACCCCCTCATGCTTTTCCCCCTCTTCTCCCCCGCCACCGGCGACGAGCTTCGCCGGAATCGACGGTCAAAATCCCTTCCCCCTGCTCTGACTCCGGCCAGGGGCCTTGTTGGAGAAGAAAAGGAAGTTCCAGGGTGTTTTGTGCTAAATCTAGGGGCTATCCTGTAAAGCTTGTTTAAGTTTTCTTTATTTCCTGCTGTGAACTTTGAAAATGTATAGAAAACAGTAACCAGAAAAATGTCAAATCAATTGGGTTTGAATCCTTATATCAAATTCTAAAACTTTTGTATTATGATCATGCCATGAAATGGTATGTTTTGTGCTGTGTTTTAAAAAGAAATAAATAGGAGCTTTAATTAGATCTTCCGATCCTTTGCTATGCTATAGCTGAATTTTAGCACATAATCTGTGTATGTCTTGAATAGCTTGATGTAAATTTGGTAGACCCAGATCTGCTTTCTAGCTAGGGTGTTTTGCTATCTTTGTTTCATGTTGATAAAAACATCATGAATTAATTCTAAAAACATCTCTGCATGTTTATAGCTAAAATTTTTACCTTAGCCTTCTTTTAACATGTGTAGTTCATGGTAAAAGTTTGGGAGCTAGAAGCTTAATAGAACTTATGCTATGAATTTAAGCTTAGATTTAAAGAAAATTCATGAACAATAGTTCTAGCTCATGTAAAATTATAAAAATATTCTAGAATGTTACTCTTGCATAATAGAACATGGCTATAAAATTTAAACCTCAGACCTAGTATAGAATTACATTTACAAATGGATCTTTTTCTTTTAATATTGTTCTTGTTTGAATTGTGTGGCATAGTTCCTATTAATATAAAAATCTTGATAAATTCACAGTAAGTGTATCTATGCTAAAGCAATGCTTAATAATTTTGGTAAACTTAGTTTTGAAGGAAAATATTCTATAAAAATTTATTCAAGTTATCTATGTTGTTTAATTAAGTTAATTGTTGTGATTTATTTATTGCACAAAATATTCTGAAAAATCTAGGATAATGTTATCTCAATTAAACCTACTTAGGTTAATTTAGATTATATTCCTAACTTAGAGTTTGTTTAATTAATCAAAGTAAGCCATAATTAACTAAAACCTAGGGGAGTTTATAATAATTAGTTAAAGTAAACGTAGTACAAGTGTAATTAGTTACCTGCTTAAAATAACCAAACATGCTACCTAATGAAGTTAGTATAGATGTTTAGGGTAACCCACCCTGTTGCTTAACGTAACTAGTTAGTTTGGTTGATACTCGATAAATGACTGCCCAGTACAGGGTAGTTAGGTTGTTGTTGAAATGTAATGTTCTTTTGTTTGGATTGCAACTTTATTGTGAAATAACATAAAAGAATGTGCATTCCTCAGATGCTTCTCATACTCTGCTTCTGACTTGGAGTATATCAGGATATCATCAATGAATATCACCACAAAGGTGTCCAGATAATCCATGAAAACCTTGTTCATCAGATGCATGAAGAAAGCAGGAGCATTGGTCAAGCCAAAAGACATGACCGTATACTCTTATAGCCCATACTTGCAGGTGAATGCCGTCTTCTGGATATCCTTAGGATGAATCTTCAGCTGATGATAACCCGAGCGCATATCAATCTTCGAGAATACACAAGCACCCTGAAGCTGATCAAAAAGATCCTCAATACGAGGCAATGGATGCTTGTTCTTGATGGTGACTGCATTCAGATCCCGATAATCGACGCACATTCTCTTCGCTCCATCCTTCTTCTCTACGAGCAAGACAGGAAAAGCCCAAGGAGAGAATCTACGACGGATATAACCCTTAGCTAGCAACTCATCGATAGTCTTCTTAACTTCCTCATGTTCAACGGGTGCCATACGATAGGGCCGCTTAGCAATAGGAGCTGTGCCAGGCAAGAGATCAATAGAAAACTCAATGTCGCGATCAGGCGGCATACCTGGCAAATCATCCGGAAAAACATCTGGGAATTCAGACACCACGTGAATACCATCTGTGGGTCTAGCCTCCATCTGACAGAGAAATCCAGAAGGCCCCGAAGCACTGACTGTGACTTCCTGTCCATCCGGTGCTGACAGGTGGATAGTCCTCTGAGCACAATCAATTCTGACACCCCATCTAGCAAGGGTCTCCATTCCCAAGATCACATCGATACCCTTGGTGTCTAGCACCATCAGATTTGCATTGAACTCTACCCCACTTATGACCACACTGACTCGGGGATAGAAGATATGAGACCTCATCTGCCCTCCCGGTGAAGATACTAACATGCACCTTTTTAATGTGCTAGTATGAATGCCATGATGCTCAACAAAAGACTGAGTAATGAAGGAATGCGTAGCACCACTATCAAAAAGCACTGTAGCAGGGTGGGTATTGACCATGAACGTACCAATAACCACGTTGGGAGCCTCGGTTGCCGACTCGGCTGTTACGTGGTTCACCCTGCCCTGGGATGGTGCCTTGGGCTGAGCTGGGCGCCCCTGCTGTCTAGACTGCGCCTTCCAGGGACAAACATTGGCGTAGTGTCCCTGCTCGCCGCAGTGATAGCACGCCCGTGGGAATGCTGGAGCCTGTTGTCCGGCAGGGGGAGTAGGCACTCCCTGCCGCGGAGCTGGTGGAGCTGAGCGTGCCAGAGGTGCTGGGAACCTCTGGCCCTGTCCTGCCTGCTGCTGCTGAGGATGAGGCGGGTACTGCTGCTGTCGCGGCTGGTACGGCGGAGGTGGCCTCTGCTGCTGCTGCTGTGGGTGCTGGTACCTAGGCCGAGTGTTGCTGCCAGACGCAGCATGAGCCATCTTCCTCTTCTTGTCCTCAATCTCCTGGTGCTTGCGCTCGGTGTTGAGGGCAGAGTCAACCAGATGGTTGAAGTTGTCAAAGCGGTGGTTCATGAGCGCGTACTCAAGGTGATCGTCTAGCCCCTCCCTGAAGCGCTCCTGCTTATCGCCATCATTGGCGACCTCGGCGGGGGCGTAGCGAGCAAGCTGGAGGAAATGATCACGGTACTCGGTCACTGTCATAGCTCCCTAAAATGACAAGTACCAGAAAAAGAAGATGGAAATTACTCAGCATTTCCAATTTCACGAAGATTAACAAGGGTGGGCTTGAGCTTAAAAAGGAATTGCGGAAAGATTTTACTCTAATCTACCTGCTTAAGCGCAAGGAACTCCTTGTGCTTCATCTTCATCACTCCAGCAGGGATGTGGTGGTTCCTGAAACGCTCCCGGAACTGGACCCAAGTGAGGGCGTCGCGGTCCCGTGCTGGGTAGGACTCCCACCAATCGAGAGCTGAGCCTCGCAGCTGCCCTGCTGCGTACAGAACTCGCTCTCTGTCGTCGCACTGAGTGACATCCAACTGGCGCTCCACCGAGCGAAGCCAGTCGTCAGCCTAGAGTGGATCAGCCGCATGGGAGAACGTCGACGGATGACCGCACAGAAAGTCCGCACGCCTATCGCGGGGCTGCTGCGGTGGAGGAGGCGGTGGCTGGGTGTGGATCTACTGCAGCGTCTGAATAGTGTTGTTTAGGGTAGCCATCATCTGCATCTGGAGCTGGAAGAACTGCTCCGGAGTCAGAGGTGGAGGCATCGGCATCGGCGTCGGCTGGCCGGTACTCTGGTTGTTCTACCCCTGTTGGCCAGAACCGGTGCCGGTGCTCCTGGTGTTCACCATCTGTTTGCAGCAGAGCGAAATTTATAAGAGACAGATATTGTACAGTTCCAGAAAGAAAACTCTGACAGGATAAAGTAGAGAGTAAAGAGTGTACGGTTTTACCCCCCAACGGTCTATCTCAATTTTTATTACTTAATTCATGTTTGCATTAAAGTCAATTTGCATGAGCAAGTTTAACTTCTAAACTATGCAATCAATCAAAAATCCAAATCAAACATTTTGCACAATCACAAACACTCAATATCCATACTTTAGCCGAGTTTATCACACCACTCGACTAAAACAAACAGGCACTCTAGCGTATTTTTCTTTTTTTCTTTTGCAGGGCATCCTAGGCTTATGAGGACATACAGAAAATTGCAGTCCAACGTCTTCGGAAAAGATCAGACTAATTCTTGGAAAGGACAAGAGAGAGAGCTAGCGAATCGAAATTTAGAACTCAAGGAATAGAAGCAGAAATGAATTTTCGAGCTTTGCGGAAACAAGGCAAGAGAAAAGAAATCCCTAAACTCGACCTTTTCTACCTAGGCTTCGTCCTACAGTCGACATAGCTCTGATACCAATTCTGTCACACCCGATTTACAAGGACATAAACCGAGCAATCATATATGCGCCAGGATCAAGTCACGCATATATACAACAGAATTATCAAGATATCACAACACATATCATGAAATAAAAGCGTATAAATTGTAAATAAATTCTTTATTACAACCGAATCAAGAATCGGTTCAAGGAGTGCGGAAGCGTAAAATGAATACATGAAGAACAGGGCGCCACAGGGACGTCGGCTGGGAGACAAACGCCTAGAAATCCTGAAGTCCGCTGATGTAGTCCTCCACGTCGCCTGGTACTGAGCAGCAGTCGAAGATATCCCAAAGAGAACAGAAGAGTGGAGAAAGCAAGTGTGAGTACACAACTTGTACTCAACAAGTATAACACGAATGATGAGGCTATACGGTTAGCTGACTCAACTACATTAGCTTTTAATCTTGGCAAATTTTATTAAAGCTATTTTCTACAAGTGGATGAATTATCATAACCCAAGTTACAGAAATAATTAATTAATATTAATCATGAATTTACTAAGAACTAAGCCAAACCACCAAAGATAAACCCCACTAATCAGACGGAGGATCTGGGCCGCTCATGACCGTGAGCACGGCTAGTATACCAGTTTTACACTCTCGAGAGGTTGCACAACTTTATCCACAAGTCGTGAGCTACGCTAGTTGTTCATCACACTTCCTTAGGTGAGATGACTAGCGAACACACTACGAGACCGTTACAAAGGATCACGTTAGTAAGGTGTAACCGCTAAGGTTTCTGGATCAGCGACGATGGGGCCCACCTCACGGGGGTACAAGCACACAGCACAGACCAAGCCGGAGGAGCAGGGACCATTGAAGCTTACCACCCCTCTTGCCCCGTAGGTAAGTTACTCCCAAACCAAAATGACCTAATTAGTAAGTCAAGACCGTCCCATTCCAGAATTGTGGTTGCACGGTTGTCCCAGGTTGTCGCTCTATGAACCGGTCCTTATGGAGAGTGGCCAACCAAGCACTAAGCACCGTGCTAGCCCCCTAAACCATGTTTCTAATAAAAACATGTTTTAACAAGACGTGAGTCGCTCAAGCACACAGCACAGAGGACCACTCCCAGAATCAAGTTGCATATACCATGAATCAAGTTTAATTAAAAAGGACCATTATATGTGAGAGCGCAGCACCTAGCACAACTAACCAAAATGCAACCCAAGGTATTAAATAAAGGATAAAAGTGGCTAGGACATCCTTATAGGTATACAGTATTAAAATGCAGTATGAAATTGTATTTAAAAGTGATAGGATGTTCATGTTATGTTTGCCTTCCTCAACTCTCCTGGCTACTGCTCAAACACGTCTGGAGAAGGTGGCTCCTGGTACTCCTCTGATGGCTCAACGTCTACTCACGATCGAAACGTCCAAGCATGGTCCACATAAGCACATACATGCAAACAAGGGCAAAAGATAAGAAATAGTACAACAATACAATAAAATAGCACACAAAACTGAGATAAAGCTATTCTGCTCATTACAACGATCGCGTGAGCGCGAAAACCACCTAAAACGGAGCTAAGACGCGAAAACTAGGGCTAAAACAAGCTCTAGGGATTTTCTATAAGAAAACAGAAGGTTCTAGTGGTTTCTGTGCAAAAACTGAGGGCCTAAACCTAATTAAACTATAGACATAGGGTCTAACATGCTAAAACTCAAGGGTTGGACTGCGGACCCAAAATCTAGAAAGCTCAGGGGCTTCGGTGCAAAGACAAGGGCTCAACTGGAATTACATTTGAACTGGGTTGGACCGCGGGTTGGTTTCAAGGAAACTTAGGGTCTCTTTAGCAAAACAGCATGGCTGAAGCGGTACTTTCTGATCTGGGCCATCAGATCTGGATCGGACGGTTCGGACACATTCCAGTTCGGACGGTCCGATCTGAACGGCGGGGGTCCGGACGGTCCGATCTGGACAGTGAAAACGGACGGTCCGATCTGGACGATGGAATTGGGTCCGTTGGATCTGGATCGGAGGGCCGGGATGGAAGGGGTACACGATCTAATCTCACGTGTTGATCTCGGATCGGACGGTTAGGGTTAAAAGGGAGCGCTACCTGCGGCGTAACTCACCGGCGACCTTGTTCTATGGCGGAGCGCAGCTCGGGCTCGCCGGAGTTCATCGAAATCGATGCTCCAGGGGTCAAATCGATCGGGTTTTGGCCTAGGAAGGTTCAGCGCGACACGGGGGATCGACCTAGGGCTAAGTCGGGGCTCAGGGGTGGTCTGGGCTGCGCGCATGGCGGCGGGGGCGGTCCGGCACGGCGGCGCACACCGTCGTGCGGCGTTCCGGTCTAAGCAAGGGCGAAGATCTACAACATCTAGCACCAAAAGGACCAGGGGGACATGCTGATGCTCATCAAGGGCTGATTGACCGGAGAGGCAGCGCAAGGTGATCGGCGGCGAGGTCCGAGTGGCGGGGACGGGCGGCGCTCGTGGGGAAGGTTGATGCAGGGCGTCTCTGGGCTTCTGGACTCCACGGGTCGACTCGTGAAGCTCCTGCGGAGATTCTACTGTGGTCAAGAAGGTCGGGGAACTACTGGCGGCGAGGAATCGAGGTGGCGGAGCAATTTACCGGTGGCAACGTCAGTGCAATTCCGGCCGTTGCACGTGCCGGGGTCGCGGGTGGTGAGCTTGGGAAGCTTCCTGGCGGTGAGGCGAAGCTGATGCGGGGGTTGGCAGGGGCGGCGGGTCCGCGGCGGAGCAGGAGATGCTGCACGGCGGAGCAAGCGGCCGGTGGTTTAGGGTTTGGGGCAGCAGCTACGAGGTAGGGGATAAGGGTGCAGAGGGCGCGGGGTGGTTTAAAGAGGGAAGCCAGGGATCTCGGGGGGGGGGGGGTGCGCTCGGGGAAAGGCCGGCGAAGATCGCGGCGGGCATTGCGCGGCCGGTCGAGGGAGGAGGAAGAAGGGGCCGACAGGTGGGGCCGGACTACCAGAGAGAGGGCTGCGCGAATGACTAAGAAAAGAAGGAAGGCCGCGGGAATGACTGAGAAAAGAAGAAATGGCTGAGAAAAGAAGAAATGACTGAGAAAAGAAGAAATGACTGAGAAAAGAAGGAATGACTGACCTACTTTCCTGTTTCCTTCGTTTTCTTTTTCAAACCAGCTCAAATCTATTTGAATTCAACTCAAATTTGAATTCAACTCCTATGCACTCAACCAAATAGAACTTATGCACCAGCATGAATGCACAAACATGTTGAGCTAAAATAAATTTTAATTCTTTGTGAATTAAATTATAAATAAATGCAAGCTAGCCAAAATAACGTCTTAGAAAATTATTGGAGCCAACTTAAATTCATTATAACACTTGAAATTTTACATTAGGGTGTTACACGGACCCCCTTGGCCTCCTCTCCGTTTTCCCCTCCTCCCCGAGCGTTGCCATGCACTAGGGGACCGGCGCCCATGGCCTGGCCGGCCCCTCCATTCTACCGTTCCCCTCCCCCTCCTATTCTGTCTCGAGGAAGAAGAAAGGCAGACTTGTGCATAACCCCCTCCACTTTTTCTCCTTATGCAGTCCGCAACCCTCCACCTCCCTCTCCCAAATATTTAACTAGAGCTCCTTCTATCTCTTTATTTCATTACAAATAGGCCCTCGTCCTTTTAAACTACTTCCTAAATGACCTTTAACTCATCAGTTCATGCCACATTTTGTTCTGAATCGATTCTAAACTCCACCACGCATGAAATATTTTCTCCAAGTCTCAGGATCCACATCCGGCAAATATAATAGTCTTCTCTATTTTTTTATCGAAGCTCTCTATTTCCCTCTCTTTTTTTTTGCTCGGCGGCGAACTTTGTTTTTATTGTGTGATTGTTTGTGTGTCGTAGCCGACGGTGTGACCGAGGAGGAGCAGGACCGCGAGCCGGAGCTCGAAGACCCGGACCTCGAGGAGGAGCTTCCGGAAGGCTTTGAGGACGGCAAGTCCAATCCATCCTTTGATGCATATTTATCCCAGTTTTATAAACACAACCTATTGGCCTGTTTTACAAAATGCATTATTTTATTGCAAGACATGGTTGGATAGCCACCCCTTGATTGCTATGACTATTCCATGATGACCTAGGTTAATGTCTATATAGGATTTGCTCTGTTGGACGTTAACTACAGCTAGAGATGCTTAGGACCTTTTTATTCCCTTTATTATATTTTAACCATGACCACAATGCGCTTTATCAAAAATCAAGGTGTGAGTGTTTTAAAAGATAAAATGGGATTTTGGGAAAATAAAAGAAAGATATAACTTGACGAGATGGACGATGTTTCCTGTGTGAAATGCCACTGGTAAGCTTATACCTTTGTGGTTGAGCATGGTTGGGAGATTTCCGTCTTGTCAATGTAAGGATGAACTGAGGTGTCATCTTGCCTAACCCACTTATCGTACAACCACTCGACCGTTATGTGGGCAACGGCTTAGCATAAACCCCACTAGTTGTTCTGCTAGCCAAAAGAAGAGCTGGTGAGCAATGGGAGATCATGGAGAAGGAATACGATCTGTGTGAGTTATGTCCCGGTTATGACTTTGTTGATAGGTCATTAAGCCCATGGTTGCTTCCGTGTTGGCTAGTTAGATTCAGCTAAGGTGGGTAAAGGCTTTGTTAGGATCCGCAGCGACACTAAGGTGTTCGTAGTGCGGTACCCTACTTGTGGGTAAAGTGTACAACCTCTGCAGAGTGTAAAATCTATTCGAATAGCCATGTCCATGGTATTGGACGAGTTACAGCATGGTCATTTCAATAGACATTTTGGGATGCTTGGTTTTGTGGCGTGAGTTGTTTTGAAAGTGTCCGGTGGTTGTGCCATGAGCTACTGTGGATGTGGAGTCTGGTAGCATTAAAATTTAGATCCTTTGTGTAGGATCAAACCCACTTATTATTCGATCACTACAGAAATGTTTTGAGAGAACTCTTTTATTAAATGAACCCTTGCATGTGTAAAACCTCGCTTTATTGCAAACAAACCCTAGCCTTATCCTTGATATATCCCGTGCATGATCTTTATTATTCCCCTCCGTGGGTGTGATTGGACTTGTTGAGTACGTATGTACTCACTCTTGCCTAGTTTTTACAGAGGAGGATCCGAACTTCGTTCCTGAAGACGTCGAGTAGGTCGCCGTCCTGCACCCAACCTTGCCTGTGGTTCAGGGTCCCCACAGGAAGCTTACCATGGCGCAAGACTCTGATGTTATCTTAAATTTTGTTGGCACATTAGTTTGGCTTGTAGTCCTTATGTTGTCCCTCTTGATAGTGGCGCTTCAGTGTCCGCTACCTCGACGGTTTGCACGGTAATGAACTATCTGATGTAATAAATGTGTTATCAGCCTCCTGGGGCTGATATTTGTATCATATTTAGTCACCTCTGATGAGGGGACGCTTCAGGTGATATCAGAGCCGTAGGTTGGCTGTAGGACGCGACCCTTAGGACCGAGGACATTTTCTAAGCCGTTTCCCACTAGATCTTTCCCCACTTAACTCACCTTTCCACACGGCACTTACCTTTGGCCCTTCTCTGGTTCCAGATGGCTGATAACGGATGGAGTGACGGAATCTACCCCGCAGAGCCTGGCCTCCCGAAGTTATTGTTACTCAGCCTAGAACGCGTCGGAGTTGTGGACCCACCGGAGTACACCTACCGGGAGTACAACTTCAGAGGCACCCTTCGGTGTGACCTGATGATCTTTGTGGGAAAAAGCACAAGCTACCCCGACGTGGACCCCTGGTTCATCTCCACCACTGGCTTTGGGTTCCCAGACACCTACCAAAAGGCTGCCCGAAAAGCCTTGCGACGCCTACGCGTGGTCTATAAGCATCATCTTCAGCGAACTCCTATGGGATTTTTCCCACCTGCTGGAGGAAGAGGACGCTCATGGATTGCCCGGATGAGAGGATTGGGAAGGGAAGAAGAACTAGAAGATATGGTTTCCCACCTATCCATTTAGCTCACCGGCCTAGACTGACTTTACCGTGAACAGGCAAAACAACTGAAGCACCAAATCCGCAGGGCAGAAAAGGCAGAACAAGAGTTGGAAATATAATGGAGGAGAACAATAGAAGCTGAGGCACAAGCTGAGAGTTCCCTAGCCTCTCTCCAAGACATATGGTGAAGCAACGCTCGAGAGAGGGAACGTATCATGGCACGCAGAAGAGAAGCTGGATTACTGGAAGGAGAACCCGAAGAAACCCATTGGGATAAGGGCACTCAGACAGAAGATGAGGTATTGGAGCAATGTCTTCCACCAAAGAAGTGCCCTAACCGGATCGAGGAAGAATACCCTTGGGAAGGGTAGAGTACTTAAGCTAGAGCTATCATCCTAGTAATAATGTATCCTTGGGAGATGTATCTGACCCTGTTGAAAAATAAAGACCGTCTATCCTTCTTATACCCTACCATGTGTGCAAGGCTTGTTCACTCTACCTTTGTTTTCAGATGGCTGAGAATGGTTGGACCCAGGGTGTTTGCCAAGAAGAGACTGGTTTCCCCCACCTTTTGATCAACTCCCTGGAGCGCCTCAGTGTTACTGAGCGCCCAAGGTACTATAGCAGAGAGTACGAACACCTCGGCACTCTTCACTGTAGGGTGGTTCTTTCCATCGCCAGAAGCACCCGCTACCCCGACATCGAGCCGTGGTGAGTGACTGCCACAGGATTTCAACATCGGGATGCCTATACCTTGGCCATCAGAAAGGCTCTCCTCTACCAGGGCCGGATCTTCAAGGAACACCTCATTCCCACACCGATGAGCCTTTTTCCCCCGGCCATCAGGACGCAAGTCTGGCAGGCCTGCATGAGGAACTTGGAACGGCGCCGCCATCAAGAAGACCTTTTGTACCATGTGGTCGCCTACCTCATCTCGTTGGACAAGCTCTTCGACGAGCAAGCTCAATTCCTAAGGGAGCAAACCCACCGGGCCGAGCAAGCTGAGCTTGCAGTGAGGATGCACCAAATCCAGGTGGCTTAAGCTGAAGCAAGGACCGCGGCCGCTATAAGTAGCAAAGCCGTCGCTCATGAGAACCTCAAGCAGATCCAGGATTGGCGCATGCAGGAATGGACCAGCAGTGGAACGCCCGTCCCGGCAATCGGGGAGACCCAAGTCCTAATTGGAACACCCATCATAGGATGGGGAGGACTTTTTGGGACCCCGCAAGCTCCACCCAAAGGTGCCAAAAGGTCAGCTGCAGCCGCAGAAGAAGGAGCTGTTGAATAGCCCCAAGAAAATGGGATCCTCGAGGATGACGAGGAAGAGCTACTCATTCCACTTGAAGTGCACTCCGCCCCGGAAGACAGCTCACCCCACGATTAGCATGCCTCAGAGATGCCCCCAAGAATGAAGCCGTCCCGGCCCCAAGTTTAGAGTTGTGCCCCTCCCATCTATTATGCCCTTTGTACCCGACCGTGTAGTGCGTGTTTTGGCTGTACCCTCCCAAGTGTTGTACCCCCAGCTTAATAAATAAAACTGTTTGTGCTTGATGCTTGTTAGTCTGTGTGCTTGTCGGCAGAAGGTGGATTCTGCCTTTTTGAAAATATGAAAATAAATAACTTAAACATCACTTGATTCCAAATCTAAGTCTCATAAAAGTTTTACCCAATCCACAGATGGCCCCCAGGCGTAACACCAGGACCTTCCAAAGTTAGGCACATACCACTCCAAGTGTGGAGAGGCAGCAGGGTGTGCAAGGACAAGCCCCCGGCCATGAAGATCAAGAAGATCAGGAAGTAAGCCAGCAGGGAGGAGAAAGCCAAGTAGGAGCACGTCAGGCCCCACCCCCACCGGCCATTGACCTGGTGCAAGTGTTGAACAACCAGAACCTCCTACTGGAAGCTTTGACCAATGTCATCACCAACCCAAGGCCCTATGAGCAGAGTACAAATGACAAACTGACAGCTTTTCTGAGGACCAAGCCACCCACCTTTGCAGGATCCCATAACCCCTTGGATGCAGATGACTGGCTGCGTGTTATCAAGAGAAAACTCGAACCATTTGAGCATGGAGACCGTGACAAGGTCCGTTTGGCTGCTCACCAGCTCACTGGAACTGCTTTGGCTTGGTGGGAGAACTACTATGCAACTGCTCAGGATGCCTCCACTATCACTTGGAAGGAATTTATGGATGAGCTCCGTCACTATCACATCCCAGAAGCCACCATGAAGGGCAAGGCAGATGAGTTCTGTGAGCTGCAACAAGGCAACAAGTCCGTTGAGGAGTACACATATCAGTTCATAGAACTAGCTCGCTATGCACTGGAGGAAGTAGACAAGGACGAAAAGAAGCAGGACATGTTCAGAAACGGTTTGAATGCAGAACTTAAGAAGCTGCTTTCCCCATGCATCTACCCAGACTTCAACACACTGATGAACATGGCTATCATCACCGAGAGAGCCAGGGCAGAGGAAAAGAGAGATAATAAGCGTAAGTTCCTGGAAACCAAGGCTCGCCAGTAGGACCGTTTCCAGAAGCCGAGGCACTTCGGCCCTCCAGTGCCTAGGTCCCAAGCCCCTATGCAGTACAGGACCCAGTCACAAGCTACTGGCTCTCAGGGCCCCAACACCCAGTTTAGACAGTTCAAGAGCCAGAACACCATGAAGGCCCCACAGAGCAATGCAAGCCAAGTTACTACCAGCAACAATGCCAGAGCATGCTTCAACTGCCGTGAGACAGGGCACTTCATTGCCAACTGTCCATATGCCAACAACAAGCCGGCAGCATCAGCCTTCTCCAACTCAGTGAATGGACCAAGGCCAGCTCTATCAGGAGCCAATCGTGTACCCATCCATAGCAACAACACCAGCAACAACAACCTGCAGATGGGGCCACCCCAGCAGTCCTTCGGACGAGCCTGCGTCAACCACATCAATGCGAAAGAGGCTCAGGATGCTCAGGGCATAGTGCTCGGTGAGTTTCTAGTCAGCTCAGTTTTGGCAATAATATTATTTGATTCTGGAGCATCCCATTGATTCGTATCCTCAAGTTTTGTGGAAAAGCACAATATACCTACAATACTACTAAAAACACCCCTATTAACCCGAACGCCTGGAGGTGACATTAAGTGCCGACTGGGTTGTTCTCAGGTAAGGATCAATTTAAGTGGGGTAGAGTTCCTAGCAGATCTAGTAGTACTTAAGTCTAAAAGTATAGATGTGATCCTTGGAATGGATTGGTAAGCCTGCATAATGGTCTTATAAGTTGTGCTGATAAGGTGGTACACCTAACCAACCCAGAAGGAGTAAAAGTAACCTGCCATACTCGGGGAAGTGGACCGAACCCAATGGTTTTTAGTATGGAAGCTAAATCCTTGGAAGAAGTTCCAGTAGTAAATGAATACCTAGATGTTTTCCCTGAAGAACTCCCGGGAATGCCGCCAGATAGGGACATAGAGTTTGTCATTGACCTTATCCCTGGAACCTCCCTTATAGCTAAGAGACCCTATAGGATGGCAGCCTCTGAATTGGCAGAACTAAAGAAACAACTGGAAGAGTTACAACAAAGTGGTTTTATTAGACCAAGCTCATCACCATGGGGAGCTCCGGTCTTGTTCGTCAAGAAGAAGGACGGAAGCATGAGGATGTGCGTGGATTACCGTGCACTAAATGAAGTCACCATCAAGAAAAAATACCCTCTTCCCAGAATTGATGACCTCTTTGATCAGCTGAAGGGAGCCAAGTATTTCTCCAAGATAGACTTAAGGTCAGGATATCATTAGCTCAAGATTAAGGAAAGTGATATTCCGAAGACAGCCTTCGTCACCCGCTATGAGCAATATGAGTTTACGGTGATGTCCTTTGGACTCACCAATGCACCCGCTTATTTCATGAACCTCATGAATAAGGTGTTTATGGAAGAGTTAGATAAGTTTGTCGTAGTTTTCATTGATGACATAGTTATTTACTCTAAGAATGTCAAAGAACATGAGCAGCACCTACGAGTGGTTTTGGCAAAGTTGAGAGCGCACAAGCTCTACGCCAAGTTCAGCAAGTGTGAATTTTGGCTTGAGGAAGTAGCATTCCTTGGTCATATCTTGACCGCAAAAGGAGTAGCAGTGGACCCTGAAAAAGTTGAAGCAGTCTCCAATTGGCAGCAACCAACCAATGTCAGTGAAATCAGGAGCTTTCTCGGTTTAGCCAGATATTACCGGAGATTTATTGAAGGATTCTCCAAGATAGCCCAACCCAGGATAGAACTACTCAAGAAAGTGAAGAAGTTCACCAGGACCAAGTCATGTGAGAGAAGCTTTCAGGAGTTAAAGAGAAGACTGACAACCGCCCCGGTATTAACCTTGCCGGATATTCAACGGGACTTTGTCATTTATTGTGACGCATCCCGTCAAGGATTAAGATGTGTCCTTATGCAAGATGGGAAAGTAGTGGCATATGCTTCCCGACAACTCAAGCCTCATGAGCAGAATTACCCAACCCATGATTTGTTTTTCGCAGTCGTAGCACATGCCCTTAAGATTTGGAGACACTATCTGATTGGGAATAAGTGTGAGATCTACACAGACCATAAGAGCTTGAAGTACATCTTCACCCAGCCAGATTTGAACTTAAGGCAAAGAAGGTGGTTAGAACTAGTTAAGGATTATAATGTGGTAATTCATTACCATCCTGGTAAAGCAAACGTGGTAGCAGATGCCTTAAGCCGGAAATCTTATGGACCTAAGGATGCCCACCTACAAGAAGAAATGGCACGATTAAATGTGCACATCGCCCCCCATGGTTCCAGTTGCAAGTTGAATGTTCAACCCACTTTGGAGGATAAGATCAGAAAGGCCCAAGGTTCAGACAAGGACTTGATGAAAATCTGCATGCATACTGGAGAAAACAAGGCACCGGATTTTAGATTGGATGACAAAGGAACCTTATGGTACAAAGATAGAATTTGCGTACACAAGGAAGGAGACTTCCGGCAGACTATTATGGATGAGGCCCACAACTCGGCATATTCCATCCATCCAGGATCCACCAAGATGTATGTGGATATAAGACAAAAGTATTGGTGGAGTGGAATGAAGGCGGACATTGCACGGTTCGTCGCCGATTGTGATACTTGTCAAAGAATCAAGGCCGAACATCAGAAGCCAGCAGGATTGCTGCAACCCTTACCCATCCCGGTTTGGAAATGGGATGAGATAGGAATGGATTTTGTAGTGGGTTCACCCAAGACACAGAAAGGACATGACTCCATATGGGTGATAGTTGACCGGCTCACAAAAGTCGCTCACTTCCTACCTGTACGGACCAATTATCATGGAGAAAAGCTAGCCCGGCTCTATGTGGACAACATAGTGAAGCTGCATGGTGTACCTAGCAGAATTATTTCGGATAGAGGAACCCAGTTCACCTCTAGGTTTTGGAAAAGTTTGCAAAAGGCCATGGGCACCAAGTTGAATTTCAGTTCGGCTTATCACCCGCAGATCGATGGTCAAGTAGAAAGGGTGAACCAGATTATGGAAGATATGCTAAGAGCATGTGTCCTTACTTATGGCAAGGATTGGGAACAAAGTTTACCCTATGCTGAGTTTTCGTACAACAACGGTTATCAAACAAGCTTGGGCATGTCACCATTTGAAGCTCTCTATGGGAGAAAGTGCAGAACCCCCCTGATGTGGTCAGAAGTTGGAGAGCGTGCCCTAGTTGGACCCGCCACGGCCGCCGCGGCCGCTGCTACTCGCTGTGCCGCTGCGTGCTTTCTGCCCGTGCACGCCAAGCCGGCGTGCGGCCCGCTGCTACACCGGCCCGTCTCCATCCCGTCCCCTCGCCCTCGCAGCTTGCGCCTTGTCCCCGAGCATCCCGGCCACCATTAATGGCGAGGTTCCTGTACTGCCCGTGACCCTCCCATGCTGGCCATCTCCCCTCTTCCTCTCAGTCTATAAATCAGACCCCAAGCCGCCCCTCACTCCGCCCACACCGCCCCACCACCTCCCCTCCTCTACCTCGCGCTGCAGCTCGCCGCCGCCGCTCACCATTGCCAGCCACCACCCATCCCCGTGGATAGCCCTCCATAGACCGTCTCCGCACGAGGTGATGGCCGGAATCGGAACCCCTCGGCCTCCTCTCCGTTTTCCCCTCCTCCCCGGGCGTTGCCATGCACCAGGGGACCGGCGCCCATGGCCTGGCCGCCCCCCCCCATTCTACCGTTCCCCTCCCCCTCCTGTTCTGTCTCGAGGAAGAAGAAAGGCAGACTTGTGCATAACCCCCTCCACTTTTCCTCCTTATGCAGTTCGCAACCCTCCACCTCCCTCTCCCAAATATTTAACCAGAGCTCCTTCTATCTCTTTATTTCATTACAAATAGGTCCTCATCCTTTTAAACTACTCCCTAAATGACCTTTAACTCATCAGTTCATGTGACATTTTGTTCCGAATCGATTCCAAACTCCACCACACATCAAATATTTTCTCCAAGTCTCAGGATCCACATCCGACAAATATAATAGTCTTCTAGCTCTCTATTTCCCTCTCTTTTTTTAGCTCTGCGGCGAACTTTGTTTTTATTGTGTGATTGTTTGTGTGTTGTAGCCGACGGTGTGACCGAGGAGGAGCAGGACCGCGAGCCGGAGCCCGAAGACCCGTACCTCGAGGAGGAGCTTCCGGAAGGCTTTGAGGACGGCAAGTCCAATCCCATCCTTTGATGCATATTTATCCCAGTTTTATAAACACAACCTATTGGCCTATTTTATAAAATGCATTGTTTTATTGCAAGACATGGTTTGATAGCCACCCCTTGATTGCTATGACTATTCCATGATGACTAGGTTAATGTCTATATAGGATTTGCTCTGTTGGACGTTAACTACAGCTAGAGATGCTTAGGACCTTTTTATTCCCTTTATTATATTTTAACCATGACCACACGCGCTTTATCGAAAATAAAGGTGTGAGTGTTTTAAAAGATAAAATGGGATTTTGGGAAAATAAAAGAAAGATATAACTTGACGAGATGGACGGTGTTTCCTGTGCGAAATGCCACTGGTGAGTTTGTACCTTTGTGGTTGAGCATGGTTGGGAGATGTCCGTCTTGTCAATGTAAGGATGAACTGAGGTGTCATCTTGCCTAACCCACTTATCGTACAACCACTTGACCGTTGTGTGGGCAACGGCTTAGCATAAACCCCACTAGTTGTTCTGCTAGCCAAAAGGAGAGCTGGTGAGCAATGGGAGATCATGGAGAAGGAATACGATCTGTGTGAGTTATGTCCTGGTTATGACTTTGTTGATAGATCATTAAGCCCATGGTTGCTTCCGTGTTGGCTAGTTAGATTCAGCTAATGTGGGTAATGGCTTTGTTAGGATCCGCAGCGACACTAAGGTGTTCGTAGTGCGGTACCCTACTTGTGGGTAAAGTGTACAACCTCTGCAGAGTGTAAAATCTATTCGAATAGTCGTGTCCACGGTATTGGACAAGTTACGGCATGGTCATTTCAATAGACATTTTGGGATGCTTGGTTTTGTGGCGTGAGTTGTTTTGAAAGTGTCCGGTGGTTGTGCCATGAGCTACTATGGATGTGGAGTCTGGTAGCATTAAAACTTGGATCCTTTGTGTAGGATCAAACCCATTTATTATTTGATCACTATAGAAATGTTTTGAGAGAACTCTTTTATTAAATGAACCCTTGCATGTGTAAAACCTCGCTTTATCGCAAACGAACCCTAGCCTTATCCATGATATATCCCGTGCATGATCTTTATTATTCCCCTCCGTGGGTGTGGTTGGACTTGTTGAGTACGTATGTACTCACTCTTGCCTAGTTTTTACAGAGGAGGATCCGAACTTCGTTCCTGAAGACATCGAGTAGGTCGCCGTCCTGCACCCAACCTTGCCTGTGGTTCAGGGTCCCCACAGAAATCTTACCATGGCGCAAGACTCTGATGTTATCTTAAATTTTGTTGGCACTTTAGTTTGGCTTGTAGTCCTTATGTTGTCCCTCTTGATAGTGGCGCTTCAGTGCCCGCTACCTCGACGGTTTGTACGGTAATGAACCATCTGATGTAATAAATATGTTATCAGCCTCCAGAGACTAATATTTGTATCACATTTAGTCACCTCTGATGAGGGGACGCTTCACTTAGAAGCTAAGTAAAACATCTAAAGAGCATCTACTAGATAAAGCTACTGGGTGGCCACAGGAGGCCAGTAAAACCACTGTGTGATCTCATCGATGGTCGAGATCACCAGGGGGCTATACCTAGCCCTATCTAGTAATATACATAGATATATGGATGCACGAATGTGAGACTTATCTAACGTTCTCCCCCTAAGTCTCACTTAGTGGTTCGAGTTACGCGGACGTCGTCATGGGCCAGAGTTGGTGGAGAACCCACCCAAGCTGGTGAAGAACTCGGCAGTGTCGACGGCGACTCGGATGCTGGAGTAGGCAGGCTTGGTGGAGAAGAGCTGCCAACTCCCCAAGATGCTTCAAGGTGGATGTAGGTGACGATGATGCATCAGGTCGTCGAAGTGGAAGGGAGCGATGGTGGCCATCGTGGGAGGAGAGAAGTTCGATCCTTTCTCTCCCCCTTTTGCCGCCATCATGTGAAGCTCGATGTTCCCATCCAACAGGAATAGAGCCAGCTCGACCTCCTCATACAACACATCATGAACCTGGCCACAGCGCATCGCCTGCGGGCAGTCCTTGAATACAGCTTGGACAAGAGGGGAACAGGGTTGGCCAGGGTGCCGCTCCAAGTAGTGAGGCCTAGGTCGGCTCCAGACTAGACGCCGAGTGCGCCGAGTGACACGGCCTTGGCGCCGATCGACTCGGCCCGGGCGTCGAGTGAGAACTCGGTCTTGACGGAGTCCTGAAAGTGTATTTGGCCCCCTAAGTGGATTTTGGTGTTGATGGCATACAAAATTAAGGAGCTAATGAGTTTATCAAGTTAGTGACAGGTTAAAATTCAATGAAATGAAAAAGAGCAACAAAAGATCCCAAATTTGCTTAAAGGATAGTGTTGGGTTTAAAAAAAGACCTATTAATATTTTCTATTTTGAATTTGAGTATAGGAAACACCGTACTATTAAGAGGGATGCGAATGGATAGTATGAAGGTATTAAAGTGTTTCTTTTAGATGCTAACCACACCTAATGTGGCAGAACCAACCTGAATTATACCGGCTCAAGTACGCGAGTCCAATCCCGAGGGCTCCAACGTGCTTCAAACGGTATAATCCCTTGGCCTGTCGGGTAACGTCCCGATAAACCACCGATACACAGGATCAAATAAGGTTACCTCACACGAAGGTGAGTCCAGAGATACAATCACCATTATATTTTACATCACAAGGAATTACATGATAAGAGTTTTTTCAAAAGTAATACGAAATTTCAAACTTAGAGAAAACAGTACAACTGTTGAAGTTTTGGCTTTTGGCAGCGGAAAACATACGCGATGATTTACAATACGTCGTCAAGACGGATGCCATGCTAAGCCCGGGCACAACATCACTCGAGATCATCAGTATTGGCCGGGGACGGATCCCATTCCTCGGACCAATCTTCTGGAAGAGCACAGGGCCATGACAGGGAAAGAGTAGGGTCTTCAAAGGCTTTACCTGAAAAACATAAAACTAGCAAGGCTGAGTATACTAATACTCAGCAAGGCTTACCCGGAATTGGGTATACTTTAGCCCATAGCTAGACTCATGAAGGCCTATAAGGGTTCTGGGTATAGTTTTAGCTGAAAAGCAACTAAGAGTAGGTCCTTAATTTCAACTTTTAGCTTTCAAGTTCTATGTGATTATCCATTCTAGATAAGCACCTATAACTAAGCAAGCATGGTATAATCTTTAGTCAAACATCATCTTCGATAATCATAACATTGCTCTTGTTACTCAATGTGACAAAGGGATTAAGCAGTCTCAATCATCGTGAGAAGCGGACGATCCGAATCGAATTTAACCTTGCAAGGTAAACCTAACTCACACGCTTGGAACACCAAAGGGTCGTTCCGAGCAACCGTTTACCTTTCATTCCGACTCGTGGATCAGAGCCACCACAAGCGACTGCAGGACCATACGCACTTCCAAAGTGCAGGACGTACGTCTGTAGCGCGACTACAAAACCCGTACTCCTGGTTGCCATTGCAACACGTATTCCCACACGTCGGTGCGTGTGAACATAAAGTAAAGATCGAGTGGTGGGAGGTATGTCCACTCCTCGGGCCGATTGGCTACTAGGCTTACCGCTTACCATATTTCGTGGCATGTGGTTAGTACTTTCAAACGCTTAACCCCGATCACCACACGCTGCGACCTTATCAAGTTCAACAACACAGACGAGGTATCATATCAACCATGATACTTCATAAAACTCCCGTCCGTCATCCTTATAGTGATAACAGGAATGTAAACATTACAATTCCTATATCGCGCGAGTGACAGGAAAGCACCCGACTTCTACCGGTCCTATTAGCATAGCAGCTAGTCGGACTCAAGTGCTAGTATCCAACACATTGGTTCCTAGGAGAATGCAGCTAGGGTTCCAAGCAATTCCTAAGAACTTAATGCATAGATTACGTAAATAGATATAGATTGCAGTGTATTTAAAATAGTGGGATATGTCCGGGGCTTGCCTTTACTGGTGGGTCTGATGTCAGTAAAGTCAATATCTTCCGAACTTTGGTTCGGGACTTCAGATAATCCTTTGGTGACATTCATTTGGTCTTCAGGAACATCCTCCGTAGACTCCGGGGAGATCTCGTAGGTATCGTTGCCGAAGTAATCGTATCTACATGCAATGCGACATTACATTTAAAGCGTGCACATAACACGACCTTACTTCACAATACAATTGCAACCTAGCATTCATATAACACACTATTCACATATCAACCGAAAGATCTGAAACTAAACTTAGATAGAGCTTTAAGAGGACATCTAATTATGATCGGCTATTTGTTGAAGATTGCAACAGAGCCGATTGGAAACAACGAGGGTTTAGCCGATGGAAAGGTGCATCGGGTTCCTAGATGATCGATGAAAGCATCGATTACCTTGGCAGAAGGATGATTCCTCAAGCAATGGTCTTAACTAAGATGTGCTTAAGTGTTATTCTAGGTAACTAAGTGTGGTTATATCGACTCGACTACGTCAGCACAATAATTGAGTGACGTACAGCCGATTGGGGTGTGGTTAAGGGTATATGATCGATAGGTATAAAACCGACCTCTCAGTCGATAAATCGACTGATAGAAGTGTGTGGATATGGATGGGGAGACTAAGGATTGATCGGCCATATTTGACCGATACGGAAAAGCAACCCAAAATCGGCTTGGGTCGGCCGATGGCAAGAACCTTAAGATTGTGGGTGCATCTTCGATGTATCGACTATGTGCAGACGATGTAAGACAAAACAAAAGAGTGGTATCGGCGGTAGCCGATACTAGAAAGGTAACAACCGTATCAGTTAACCAACCGATGGTAGGAACATATTAAAAGAAAAGCATCGGTTGACAGTTGTTACACAGAAACATCATAGACTTAAAGAAAACAGATGCTAAGTGGCTGGGTTGATAACCTACCACTGAGTATAGCTGTTGAGACGTATTAGCTAAGCAGTAGATGCACACGGATTAACAAGGATCTTTGTACGAAGAGAACCTTAAGGAAATGACAATCAAAACAAAGACAGAGTCTGAATGGCAGGAATCTGAGTACTCGTGTGAAAAGATTAACTAGAGATCACACATCTGTACTTGAGACATACATCTGATGATCTATATTCGGCGACAACACATGCATACAACACAAGGTATAATAAAGCACTCATTTCCTAAGATTTAACCTAGACCACAATTCAAAGACTTTCAATTCAAAATCACAACATATAACTTGTAGATTTTGACTTAGGATTTCAAACAAAACTGATTTTACATTTTTATGAATTTCCTACGAAAATCTATGAAATGTAGAAGTTCACGGATTTGAAATAAAGAAAGTTTTGGAAATTTTACAAAGAACACCCTAGAAGTTTCTAAAACATAGCAATCAAGTCGCTGGTCGGGGCAAACAGATAACAGGAAGATAACGACGATATTTCGGTAAAGGAATCACCGGTATTAAGGAGATTCAATGAATTAGGGTAAACCTTGGTTGTGGAGAAGAACGGACGGAAAGTGAAGTCCTGTGGCGAACAGGATTGGCGAAGAGAAAAGTTCGACGGTGACGAGATCCCATGGATGACGAAGAAGTTTGCCGGGAAAGGTTGCCGTGGGTGGAAGATGGTCTGTTGTCTTGTACACGCATGCGCTTGCTGAATCGAGTTGAGCCGGTCACCGGTAGAACACTCTCACTCGTATCCGCGGACGTGCTAGTCCAAATCCGTCCGAACCTTCGCTTTCGCCTCGCCGCGCCACACTTGCCCTCTCTGCCTCCGTGAGGGCCATGGTCTGCTCGCACCCGGCCACCTCCAAACCCTCCACGAATAGTTCACAGTGCCGCCTGGTCTCGTCCACTGCTTTCTCCTCAATGGCCTTCAACGTCTTCTACGCGCGGCTCTACTGCCCCCTAGGCGGGTCCGCCCCGAATCGTCGCGCCGCAGCACCTCCCGCACTGCGTGCGTCCTCCCTGCACGCCGTTGCAACATCCGCCCGACGGCGTCCTGCACTCTTGACGCCTCGTCCAACAGCAGGACCCTCACCCTCGCGTTCTCCATCACCACGCGTATCGGCATTTCGTCGAACACCTGAGCTGCGTCCTCGATACGGCCATCGCGTTCCTGCATCTCGCGCAATAGCTCTCCACCACAACTCCTCTTGCGCGTGTCGTTGCTCGGCACGTCGCACTCCAGCATCGCCTGCTCGTGCCCACGGGCCCGCTCCGTTCCGGCCGCCCAACACCTGCACACACCGCCAGTTTCCGCGCATTACCGCGCGCACGCTCACGCCACCTGCTCGGCGTCGCCCACGTTCCGCTCTTGCACCGCCCGCGAACCGCTCCAGTCCTGTGCTTGCCTATTCACGCGTGTCGCCTGGAGCCGCCGACGCTCTGTTCCACTCGCGCGCGTGCCTGTTGCGGCCGCCGCTTCCGCTCTGGCGCCGCTCGCCCGTGCACGCCGCACCCACACACACCCGCAACGCGCGCGCATCGTCTGCCGCCCGTGCCCCGCCAGTCCCGAGCCGCGCCAACTCCCTGCGTCCGCGCTCACCGGCTCAGTTCACGCCGCTCGCTCGGGCCGCTCCTGCTCTGCCGCGCTGACGCCCGCAGTTGCGCGCCCCGACGCCTCCTGTGCGCGCTCCGCATCTGCCTTTGCCGTGGCTTCACCTGCACGGTCTGCTCCCACGCACTCTGCTCCTCCCGCTATCCGTTCGCACGCCTGCTGCCCGGGTGCCTGCACCGCTCGGCGCTGCCTGCCACGAACCACACCGAGCCATGGCCGCGCCCGCCGCCTTGCTGGGCCGCACGCCGCTCGGCCTGACCACGCGCCCCGCCAGCGCTCCGTCTTGCGCGCCTGCGTGCCTTGCACCCGCCTGGGCCGCTTTCGCCGCTCCGGCTCGCTCCCCGCGCTGCGCGCCTCCTGGCTCGTGGCGCAGCCGCCGCTCCCAGCCGCCAAGCGCCGGCCTATCGCCTGCTGCCGCCATAGTCTACGCGTCCGCCTGCCTGGGGCCTGCCAGCCCGCGCGCCTCCGGTCCCCGCACTAGCACCGAGGTGCCGCCCGACCTGCGCCAGCTCCCGCCGCCGAGCCGAGCCGATGCGCCCTCCGCCCCAGCGCCTGGGCCGCGCGCTCCCGCGCTCCTGGGCCGCGCCTGCCTCCGCTCGCGGCTCGCCAGGCGCCGGCCTGCCGCCTGCACAACCGCCCAGCCGCAGCAGCGCGCTGCGCCGCCGCCCTGCGCAGGAGCTCGCTGCCTGCTGCAGCCCACGAAGCAGAGAGAGGAAGACCGGGAGGAGACAGGAAGACCGGGAATTTTGGATGGGCTGCCAGTGGAGATAAGGAAACAGAAGAGGAGCGTCAGGATAAGGAACAGAGGAGAAGGGGGATTGGAATTCCCCAAGGACTTATACGTAAAATCAGACAAATGCAGGGACCTATTTGTAAAATAAAATTTCCCGTTGATTTAAAACCCTAATGAAGACATGCCCAAAACGAAAGTTGGAGAGTTTTTCAAACTCTACAACATTGCTTTAGGGCTTAAGTCCAAAAACTCAAAATTTGTATCTTTACACGTGAATCTTTGAACAAAAGTCGGATTTGTATTGCTTTTGTCTTAAAGAATGAAATTTTATAAAATTCAGGATCTAAATGCCAGCATTTATGACACGTCATGATGACGGGATAGACTCGTCATAATGATTGGATAGACGTGTCATGATGACTTGCATCTTTTACACTTTAGTCCTAAGTAATTTTGAAAGTTACTTTTGTAAATCAATTACTTTGCATAAAAGGACTTGTACTTTTACAAAATTACATAAACACCCTTATTTTTACCATTTTACCCAAAATTTTTACACACTTCAACACACACATTTCCAATGAAAATTTTGTACAAATAATATATATTTTTACAAGAGATAAAATAAAGAAAACATGTTTACAAAACCACCTTTCACTTATTTTGGAATTACCCTAATCCAAATACATTTTACAAAAACAACCCTAGGTTTTTCTATAATTACAAAAATACCCTTTTTACTTACACTTTTATATTTTCAAAAGTTTCACATAAACACACATAAGCTTTATACAAACAAACACATTTTTCACACTAACAAAATATATCTAGTATTGCAAGTACGCGAACTGTCACACCTAATTTTCTGTCCATTTCAGTGTCTATCGGAAGTTCCAACCAGGGGTCAGAAGTTCGGACACCTATCGGAAGTTCCCAGTAACTTCCAATAGGGGGTTCTTAGCCAGCCAGTTTTAGCTAGGTCGGAAGTTCCGACCATGTATCGTAAGTTCCGACACCTGTCGGATGTTCCCTGTACCTTCCGACAAGGGGTTCTCGGCCAGTTGAATTTTAGCTGGGTCGGAAGTTCCGACCCTGTGTCGGAAGTTCCGACAATCACTTGACCAGTGCACTAACGGCTAGTTTTGGGGGCTCGGGTATTTATACCCGGACACCCCCTCCTTCATTTGCTGCTGACTCCACACACAAGAACACCTCCAAGAACACTCATTCCACTCCCTAAATTCTTCTTTGAGCTAATCCTTTAGTTGATTTGAGCTAGGGCTTGGGTGAGAGTAAGATTTAGGTATGAGACTTAACCATTTGAGTGTGAGGGCAGTCAAGTTCATCTCAAAAGCACTTGAAGCATCCTCATCTATCGATTCACATTTATTACTCTTGAAGCTTGCTTCTAGATGGTTTGGTGTCGCCCGATTGAGCGTCCTCTCGTGTGTGCGCGTCCCGGGAAGTTTGTATTACCCATCATTTGTGGATTTTATAGTAAGTGACTCAACCCTCTTTTGTGGTTGATTGAGTGAGGTAAAGGGTTAGCGGAAGACCTGGCTATTTGTGAGCTCCTCAACGGAGACGTAGCTTCCTTAGTGGGAGTGAACTTCGGAAATAAATCTTTTGTGTCTCGTGCTTATTGCATTTATTTAGTTCTTGTTGACCTAGAGTTTGTTTTGTGCCGATCTATGTACTCAAGTTGTTGTGCTTGCAAAGATCACCTGCAGAAGTCTCCTAGTATCATTGTGCAACTTTTGATTCAGTCAGGTTCTGCAGTTTCAAGTTTAATTTTTAATTTCGTATAAGAACTTTCCTTTTGTCGGAAGTTCCGGTCCATTGTCAAAAGTTCCGACAGATTTAATTGCTGCGAAGAATTTTTCAGGTTTTTATAGTTACGCCTATTGACCCCTCTCTAGGCATCACCATGATCCTTTCAATTGGTATTAGAGCCTAATCTCTTAATTAAGGCTTAACCGCTAATATTAAGATGTCTATAGTTGGGGATGGTGCCGACGGCGCCGCAACCGTCGCTGCTCAAGTCAATGCCAGTACCGAGTTAGATGGTGCCGGAAATTTCTTTGGGCAAACAAGCCGTTCACCCTCCATTCATGATGCTGACTCAAGTTCAAGTGATGAAAGCGAGGGTGAGACATCGGAAGCAAGAAGAAGGAGAAAAGGGAAGATGAAGGTCAAAATTGAGAAGAAGGCCGAGAAGTTGATGATGAAGCGAAACAAGGAAGAAAGTGAGAAGCATTCTTTCTTCGGGCTATATCAAGTTCCTAATAACTATGCTTCGTCTCAATATCCTACTTTTTAATTTCAATCGGTCCACTTGGGAAAATCTCCTTTCTTTGATCGGACGGATTATCCCAAGTGGTCTTATGACATGAAAACGCATCTCTGCGGGTTTCACCTCTCTATTTGGGAAGTTGTGGTTGTAGGTGTGACTCCTACTACGAATGGTGTACCCACGGCCGAACAAGCTCAAGACTACTTCTACAATGCACAAGCCATGAAGGTCATCACAAGTTCCCTTTGTGCCCAAGAATTCAACAAGGTCCGCAATGTTGAAGTAGCCAAGACACCTTGGGACACATTGAGAGAAGCTCATGAGGGGACCGATGAAGTTGGAGAAGGCAAGATGGATTTATTGCAACGAGAGTTAGAGAACTTTTTCATGCATGATGAAGAAACCATAAGGCAAATATATGATAGACTAATAGTCCTTGTGTTGGACATTAGATCTCTTGGAAGCACGAAGTGGGAAGATCACAAGGTGACAAAGAAGTTGCTTAGGGCTTTCACACCAAGGAACACTACTCTTGCAATAATGATTAGAAGAGATCTCAAATTCAAGGTCAAGATACCTAATCAATTTCTTGGTGAAATTCTTCATCAAGAGTTGGTTGAGAGGGATGTAGCCAAGTTACTTAGCCACAAAGTGAATAATAATGTAGCACTCAATGCTAGCTCAAATGACAAGGTTAAATGAAGCCCCAAGGCTCTAAAGTCAAGGAAGGAAGATTCAAGTGATGAAGGCTCCACCGATGAAGAGATGGCCTTGGTGTTGAGAAACTTCAAGAAGTTCATGAAGAATAAGTACTACAAGAAAGGTGGTGGTGATAAGACGAAGCCATCAGAAAGAAGATGCTATGAGTGCAAAGAAGTGGGCCACTACATTGCCGATTGCTCACAATTGAAGAACAAAGAAAAAGGAGGAGAAGAGGTACAAGGAGAAGAGCAAGGACTACAAGAAGAAATATTAAGGTCAAGCTCATGTTGGTCAAGAGTGGGAGTCTAGTCATGAAGACTCCGATCATGAAGGTATGGCAACTCTAGCCATACCCAAGTATTCAAGTAAACTCTTCAGCAACATCCCTGATGATGAAGATGACACTCCTTTTTGTCTCATGGCAAGAGGGACTAAGGTACAAGAATCATCCACCTCTTCCTCTCATCCTTCCACCACATCTAGTAGTACACAAAATGATTTTGATGATGAGGAAGAGAAACATAAAGCATTCATGATAAAAGAATCTGGAAAGAAAAGTTTTAAAGAAATTAAAAAGCTTACGAAGAAATTGGAAAAAAAAGGAGTGTCTCGTTAGGCAAGAGGACTTGCTCATCTTTGAGAAGGAGAGAAAGTTTGCCTTAGAGAAGGCTCTTGCCGAAGAAAAGGTGAAAGTTGAGAAATTAGCTATTGATTTATCTCTAGCTAATGATTCGAAAGAGAGGATGTCAAAGGAGACCACTTTGATAAATGAATCTCTAGCTTCTCTCTAAAGGCTACTCATATTGAATTTCAAGAAAGCTTTTCATGCTTAATGACCAAGTACAGAGGTCTTGAAGTTAGCTATAATGCCCTTTGGGAAAAGGCACCAAAACCAATTCTAAAGCAACTCTTGACTCCAATATCTCCAGAAGTGAAGGATGCTCAAAATGTTATAAAGTTGATGTACAAGCTTGTGTTAGTAATATGGCTAAGTTAGAAAAGTTGATTCAAGCAAAGGATGCTCAACTGAGAGATTGAACATGATAAACTAAGCCTAAGGTAAACTACAAGGATGTAAGATATCCAAACAAAAAGGATGGACTTGGACATTACAAGGGAGGTAAGCTAAATGACCGGAAGATGGTCAAAGGTAAGGAATGTGTCATGTTCACAAAAGGAGCAAATCTTGCGGACTTGATGAACATAGCACATGGTGTGACTGCAACAACTCGTTCTCAAGTCAAAATGAAGCTTGAGGCTCCCATCAAGACTAAGGTTGTCACTCATGAGCCATCACCAAGCTACACTACTAACTACAAGGTTACAATGTACCACAATGGTAAAATAGTGGTCAAGTATGTTGGAGCTTACACTAAAAGGGCAATTCTTAGGAGTGTGTGGGTTCCAAAAGTATATCCATCTAACCCTCTAAGATCCAAATCTTTTTGGGTGCCTAAATTCAAAGCTTAACTTGTTTTGTAGGCCTACTCCTTGGGCAGCACCGCATGTTTGCTTGATAAGGAATATGAGTTGAAAATGAAGAACATAATGAGTGGCAATGGATCGGAATTTCTGAACACCAATGTTGAAGAATTTCTTGATGAAGAAGGGATCAAACATGAATTCTCCGCTCAATACACCCCTCAACAAAATGACATTGTGGAGAACAAAAATAGGACATTGATTGACGCCGCAAGAACCATGCTTGATGAGTACAAGACTCCGGATATTTTTTGGGCCGAAGCAATCAATACGTCTTGTCATGCCATCAACCGCCTCTACCTCCACAAATACTTGCGCAAGACACCCTATAAGATAATCACCAGTAACAAACCCAAGGTGCACTACTTTAGAGTTTTTGGAGTAAGTGTTTCGTACTTAACAATAAAACCAAAAGCTCAAAGTTTGCACCAAAGGTTGATGAAGGCTTTCTACTTGGTTATGATACTAATGAACATGCCTATTGTGTCTTCAACAAAACCACCGGTTGTGTTGAGATCACGGTGGACGTAACTTTTGATGAATCCAATGGCTCTCCAGTAGAGCAAGTTGATAAAAATATTGTAGATGAAGAGGAACCCCCGAGTCTATCAATCATGAGGATGGGCTTGGGAGAAGTGAGGCCTCATGAAGTTCAAGCTCAAACCCTGGTTGAAGAAAGAAATAATGATCCATCATCATCCACAAGAGTTGAACCATCAAGCTCTAAACAACCTCAAGATCAAAGTCAAGTTCATGATGATGATCAAGTTCTTGGCAATGAGCAAGGGGGAGAACAAGGTGAGGAAACTCAAGAAGATGCTCCACAAGTTCAAGATGATGATGACGGACCCATTCAACCTCAATCACAAGTGCCTTATCTAAGAGTTCATCAAAGCGTTCAACTGTATCATCCTATTGACAATATCCTTGGAAGTATTTAAAGAGGGGTAACCACTTGTTCACATTTAGCAACTTTTTATGGACATTACTCGTTTGTTTCCTCTTTCAAACCTCTCAAGGTAGATGAAGCACTTGATGATCCGGATTGGGTAATTACCATGCAAAAAGAGTTGAACAACTTCACAAGAAATGAGGTATGGGAGTTGGTTGAACGACCCAAGCAAAATGTGATTGATACCAAATGGGTTTTCTGAAACAAACAAGATGAACATGGTGTCATCACAAGAAACAAGGTAAGATTAGATGCAAAAGGTTTCACCCAAATTGAAGGTTTGGGTTTTGGTGAAACGTATGCACCTGTAGCTAGGCTTGAATCAATTCGTATACTATTAGCCTATGCCACTCATCACGAGTTCAAGCTTTATCAAATAGATATGAAAAGTGCATTCTTGAACGACCCCCTATCCAAGTTGGTGTATGTAGAACAACTACCGGGCTTTGAAGATCCAAAGTTTCCAAATCATGTGCACAAGCTTCATAAGGCGCTCTATGGGCTTAAACAAGCTCATAGAGTATGGTATGAATGCATTAAGGATTTTCTTCTCAAGAACGACTTTGTAATGGGCAAAGCCGATTCTACTCTCTTTACTCACAAAGTTGATAAGTACATTTTTGTTTGCCAAATATATGTCGATGACATTATATTTGGTTCTACTGATAAGAAATTTTGCGAGGAGTTTAGTAGGATCATGACAAGAGGTTTGAGATGTTCATGATGGGTGAATAGAAGTTCTTCCTTGGATTTCAAGTCAAGCAAATGAAGGAAGGAATTTTCATATGTCAAATCAAGTATGTGAAGGATATGCTTAAGAAGTTTGACATGGACGATGCCAAGACCGTCAAGACACCGATGGCACTAAATGGTCTTCTTGATCTTAATGAAGAAGGGAAGTCGGTTGATCAAAAGGTAGATCGCTCCATGATTGGCTCTCTTCTTTACCTTTGTGCATCTAGGCCAGATATTGTGCTTAGTGTGTGCATGTGTGCAAGATTTCAAGCCAATCCCAAGGAATGTCACTTAATAGCTGTTAAGACAATTTTGAGATATTTGGTACACACTCCTAACCTTGGCTTATGGTATCCCAAATGCTCCACTTTCGATCTACTTGGCTATTCCAATTCGGAATATGCTGGTTGCAAGGTAGATAAAAAGAGTACCACGGGGACTTGCCAATTTCTTGGAAGGTCCCTAGTGTCTTGGAGCTCTAAGAAATAGAATTCAGTTGCTTTATCCACCGCCGAAGCTGAATATGTTGCAGTGGGTGCTTGTTGTGCCCAACTCTTGTGGATGAAGCAAACGTTGAGTGACTTCAATTATGAGTTTAGCAAGATTCCGCTCTTATGTGACAATGAGAGCACTATCAAGCTAGCAAACAATCTGGTGCAACACTCCTGAACATAGATATAAATATCATTTCTTAAGGGATCATGAGGCTAAGTGAGATATTACTTTATGTCATGTGAGCACCAAACGGCAACTTACCGATATCTTCACTAAGCCTCTAGATGAGCAAAGATTTTGTGCTTTGAGGAGTGAACTAAATATCTTGGATTCTCGTAACTTGGCTTGACTTGTTGCACATACTTGATTGTTGCTTAGATAAGAAAAATGAATTTACTTATGTTGAGTTGTTTTGAAATACTTGGATTTTGATCTTTAGATCAAAACTTGACTTATGAGATCATAACTATGTATTGTTGATTGTGGTTGATTTCTAAGTGTCAAGTTGTCTCATATGTCTACAAGCCATATCTCTTAAAAACTCCAATTCATTCAATCTCAAAATCTATCTTTATGGAGTTGAAAAGTATATGTCGGAACTTCCGACACCCATCGAAAGTATCAGGGTTGTCCCAACAGAGGGTCCTCGAGAGGCTAATTTTAATTTCATCAGAACTTCCGACGACCTCCATCAGAATTTTCTTCTTTCTTCTGACCGAGGGTCCTCGGGTTCAAAATTTCCTTTTCATCCGAACTTCCGATCCCCCATCAAAACTTCCGACAATTCACTTACACCGATATCAGGGTTGTCCCAACAGAGGGTCCTCGAGAGGCTAGTTTTAATTTCATCAGAACTTCCAACCCAATGTTGGAACTTCCGACGACCTCCATCAGAATTTTCTTCTTTCTTCTGACCGAGGGTCCTTGGGTTGAAGTTTCCTTTTCGTCCGAACTTCCGATCCCCCATCAAAACTTCCGACAATTCACTTACCCCCATCAAAAGTATATGTCGGAACTTCCGACACCCATCGGAAGTATCAGGGTTGTCCCAACAGAGGGTCCTCGAGAGGCTAGTTTTAATTTCATCAGAACTTCCAACCCAATGTTGGAACTTCCGACGACCTCCATCGGAATTTTCTTCTTTCTTCTGACCGAGGGTCCTCGGGTTCGAAATTTCCTTTTCGTCCGAACTTCCGATCCCCCATCAAAACTTCCGACAATTCACTTACACCGATATATACCCGTTGTACAGCCCCCTCAAACCCTAACTCTCTCTTTCTAACACAACCGATGCCTCCTCCTCCCCACTCTCAAACTCTTGAGGGAATTTCAAGTTTCAACTCTAGGATTTTGTTGCTATTGAGTTCTTTGGATTCCCCACTCCGCGGAAGATCCGATCCTCATCACTTCTCCTTCGATTCGTGTGGGAAATCTTCAAGGTATTTCATTCGAAATCCCCATCGCCCTATCTCTCAATGTAGAAGGAGTTAGATGTTTCTTTCTTAGGGATAGCTTCCTGGTACATCATTGATCCTATTCCTAGAATCTTGTCAAGTTTGATAGGCCAAATCTCTCGATCCATGGAAGATTGTGCCGGCTTGGGCTCTGTCAGATGTTTCGACAGGCGCCTGAGTTGCACATTCTTGACTCATTTGACTCCATTCTTTCAATCCATCCTAATATTCATCTTATATACTCAGATGGCTCGTGAAAAGAGAGGAAAGTAGAGGGCTTCTTCACCGGAAATTAAGTCACCACCATCATCTGATTCTGAGGCAACTCCGGAAGTTTCCCCCATTGCTCATCACATGAGCAAGAGGAAGGCAGTTCCTAAAGTTCCTATGCGTTCTCTGGTCATGGAAGGCCCAATCCCCAAGGCACTTCTGCTCACAGCGCTCATCCATCAGATGCTGGAGAGTCTATAGAGTATCTTGAGAGGATTATTCTCCCGATGAAGCCTCCAATTAGAGAGACTGCTTCTCAGTACAATGGGACTCATCTAGTGGACTACACTAAGGGCAAGCATGATCTCTATGCTTTAAGATATGGTGATCCATCTGAGTATGTTAAAGAGAAGCAAGGGGATGTCCACTTTTGGATGAATTTTCATGCAGATTGGTATGCCTTAGTGATCCTTTGAAAATCTCATCCAGCCACCAAGATGAAATCCATCAACTAGGATTCTTTGTTTGAAATTGATTTGCTAGTGGTAAGGTAAGTAGAAGATGCTTGTAGAAGAATGAATCTCTCCTCAATCATGTCCTTCAACTGTGATTGGAATGAGGAGGTCATTGCTCAGTTCTATGCAACTCTTTATGTCAACCGCTCAACCAAGACCTTTCATTGGACCATTCAAGGCAAGCCCTTCTACGTTGAGTATGCACACTTTGCTAGCATTCTTCGATTCTCTAATGCTGATCTCATGAGGGAAAAGATACATGAGATGGAGAATGTGTTAGAGGATGGCGAGCTCCACTACATGTATGATAGTGCTTATGGTGACATCAAGTTTGGGACTATACATGGGTTGACACCTTGTTACAAGCTGCTCAACCAACTTTTCCTCTACACTCTGTGTCCCAAGGGTGGTGCTTCGGACAAAATCTCAAATATATCCAAGAACCTGATTACAAGAATGGCTCCCGGGCAACATGAATTCAGTGTTTTTGACTTCATTTTGGGAGGAGATTGTCATTTGTTCCGTGTCACCCAAGAAGAGCTGTCACTATGCACCTTACATATTTGCTATGATCAAAGAAGTGATAGGCGTTGAGGTCTTGACCGACAAGGGCCATCAAGAATACAAGTCTAAGAAAGGTCAACTTCAGCGTCTTTTCAAGCTTGGAGCTCATGTACCTCGCCACTCCACTCACGGACCATCACATGTCCCATCTAGCTCTCATGGTGCATCTAGCTCTCAAGGTTCTTTGAGCTCCCGTGGCCCTCCTCCTCGTGCTCCAAAGAAGAATGGATTTCTTAGCTTTATCTCTCAAGGTTTATTTGCGTGCTTCAACATGGGATGTCATAATATGCAAGAGATCCTGATGAGGACATCCCAGCTATTACACCAATACAAGGACCAATTACACGAAGTCGTGCAAAGAAACTACAACAAGAGGTGAATTCTCTCCTTGCTAAAATTGATTACAATATAAATGAGGATTCTATACTACCTAAATGTTGCACATATGTCTTATTAAGGTTTACACACGTGGGAGAAGCTGCTGGACCAAAGACTACAAGATACACCAACAACAACATGAAGTGTACAGAAGTTGAAGCATCAACCCCAGCGGCTGAAAACAGAGTCAACTTCCACGAGCCCCATGCGCCACCTGGACAAGTTTCATGATGCGTGCTGCATATGAACGGAAAGCTATTGAAGTCTACTTTCACTTCCAACAAACGGCTTGTCATTTGGACTTCCCATTAAAAAGTTATGGCCATTTTAGTGGAGACTGGTCAGGGAGACTGAAGCCCCACGAAACCTCTCGGGAGCCACTGTTTTTACACCTTTCTTCAAGTTTTATTTAGTGGAAAACTGTTACTCTTTCACACCCAACTAGGAGGGATGTTCCTAGAATAAATATCCTGTATCCATGCCAAAACAACCGGTTGATCATAAATTAAGCAATCCACCATACGGTGTTCCAGACAAGAGCTGAGTGTTCTTATCCCAATTTCTTGCGAATTCTTCATCGACTTGTGAGAGACCGATTCGCCGGTATACGCGAAGGTTCCTCTGGGAGCCCCTAATTTGTGCTCTAGGATTTCGGTCCTTTTGTGTGGGTTAGTCCCGGCTTGTGGTTCTGCGATCGTCACGGTTTCGGTGCCTCTCTCCCCGTCGCTTGGTCGCAGCCAACCTTGGCAGGTATAAAGCTAGTTATCTCTTTCATTCATATGAAAGCCGATCCAAAAAAGAGCCGATTGCACCAAGAGCCGATCCATTGGCTTTCTACCACTTCGGGATTCTATCTACTGCCGTGAAGATCGGGCCACCCTCGGGGTCAGTCCCTATCATTTGGTATCAGATTTCAGGTTGCCACGGTAGGTTCTATCCCCATATCATCCTTTGTTCATCATAAATTTTGTTATCCATATTGTGTTCTTTGTTCCACACCCATAGTCCACTTAAAACAGCCACAAAAATCAACCAAAACCTTTGTGTAGTACTGCTGATCTTGTGTTGTTTACGCCTTTTTGTTGTTGTTCACCATCATCGTTACATTTTGTTGCATATCTTTTAGCACCCTTTGTTGATGTTCTAAAAAAAAAGTGAAAGATCAGAAAAGGAGAGTTGAGAAAAAAGGAGTTACAAAAAAAAAGTGAGGTAGAACACGGGTTGCTTGTTGCTACAATTATTGCAATTTTTCAGATTGTGACAACAACTTTTAGGTGGGTAACGACGCTTGATTTTCAATGCTACAAGCCTTCCTTGTTCAGCCACCTATAACTCCACCAAAATCGGTAACCGGACATCTTGTTCGTAATCCTTTCGATCGCTTAATCACAGCTGGGTTACTACCACACTATCACACTAACAGTCTTTGAGAACGCGTAAGAATTTGGTGAGTAAGAGGTGAGGTTTTTATTTTCCATATATATTTTTCAGTTTCAAATTTTCTCTTGCAATACTCTAACATGGCAGCCTCAAACTCAAGTGTTCGTGGTGGTAACAATGAAGAAGAGGAGCCTCCAGTTTCATGAGCTGAATTACGCCAACTTGAAAACTCACTTTTGGAAGCCATGGAGAGGATGCTCAATGAACATCTTCCTCCAAATGGTGGAAGAGATCCACAACAGCAAAATGAAGAATTTGGTGATGAGAATTCAAGTTTTGGGAATAATTTTCATGAATTTTTTGGAGCTGGTCATGGAGGTCGTGGTGGTGGTAGGCATGCTGGTCGTGACAATCGGCATGGACGAGGACGTGGTCGTGGTCGTCATGTACACTTTGGACATGATGATGAGGTACATCGTAATTCTGATGATGCATTTGATGAGGATGAAAATCCTTTTGCAGATCATGGAAGGTTTGAACATCACCATGATCATCGTCGTGGTGCTGCCCATGATGGAAGACATCATCATCATCGCAATAGGGATAATCCGGATAACCTTGCTCGAATCAAGTTGAGTGTCCCCAAGTTTACGGGACGTGAAGACCCTGATGCATACCTTGAATGGGCAGAACAATGTGATCAAATTTTCAGGGTACATGATCTCTCTGATCGGAAGCGAGTCAATCTTGCCTCCGTCGAATTTTCAGGTTATGCTCTCACTTGGTGGAATCAAATTCAAGAGAACCAGCTTGTTTTGGGGCGTGCTCCCATTGATACTTGGGCTAAAATGAAGCAAGTCATGCGAAGACGTTTTGTGCCTTCAAGTTATCAGCGTGATCTTCGCAATAAATTGCAAAATCTGAAACAGGGAACTAAGTCCGTTGATGACTATTATAAGGAGATGGAATTGCTTCTAATTCGCTCAGGAATTAGAGAGGATGCTGAATCAAAGATGGCAAGATTTTTGCATGGTCTCAATGCTGAAATTTCAGGTTTTGTTGAAATGTTTCCATACAACAATTTGCAAGATCTTGTTGATCAAGCTATGCGTACGGAAAGAAAAATTCAGCAAGAGAAGAATGGTAAAGGATTTTCAGCTGTACCATGGCATCAACAACAGCCAGGTACATCTTTTTCCAGAGGTCATTTCCAGAGTGGAGCATCAAGAAATTCTTTACCCAATCCTACTTCGAAGGCAACACAATCTTCAGCTTCACCAGCCCCACGAACTGAAAGCAAGCGTCCAGCTCAGAACACAGGGGCAACATCAGCTGCATCCACTACTCATAGTCGAGATATTAAGTGCCACAAGTGCCAAGGACGTGGACATATTGCTGCTGAATGTCCTAGCCGAAGGACAATGATTGTCAATGAAAATAATGAGTGGGAATCATCAAGTGAACCGGAATATGATGAGTATCCCGAAGAAACATTAAGTGATGATGAGAATGAGATTCAAGCTGATGTTGATGACAATAATTGCTTTGTTTCTCGTCGAGTGCTTAGTGTGAGTGTTGCCAAAGAAGACAACAATTAGCGACACAATCTTTTTCATACTCGAGGCATGATCAAAGACAAGTTGTGTCGAATCATTGTTGATAATGGCAGCTGCAACAATATTGCAAGTCAAGAATTGGTTGAAAGACTCAATTTAAAACAGCGGCGCCATCCTTCACCATATAAAATGCAATGGCTTAGTGATTGTGGTTCTATGCGTGTAAGCAACATGGTGACAGTCCAGTTCTCTATTGGCAAGTACCATGATCAAGTGGACTGCGATGTGGTGCCAATGCAAGCATGTCAATTGCTTTTGGGAAGACCTTGGTTGTATGACCGTGATGCTCAGATTTGTGGACGTTCCAACAAGGTTATTTTTGTATACAAAAGAGAGCGCATCTCTTTGCTTCCTTTGACTCCGGAGGATATAATGAATGATGATCTCAAAAGAAAGAAGCGAAAGAGTGAGAAACACTTGAGTGATCCACACAAAACAAGTGAGCTTGAGTGTCCAAAGCCAAATAAACCTCCACAGCCTCAAAACTCCAAAACAATGGGAAAACAGGGCTTAGTGATGATGGCTAGGAAGGGGGATTTAAAAGAATTGAGTGAACCCAATGCCGTGTTCTATGTACTCATGTGCAAGGAAAATTTTCTTGTCACTAACGACTTACCCTCTACTCTGCCTAGTGTTGTTTTTGATGTTTTGCAGGAGTATGAAGATGTGTTTCCGAAGGAAGTGCCACCGGGACTGCCCCCAAAGAGAGGAATAGAACACCAAATCGACCTTGTTCCGGGTGCATCGCTTCCAAATCGTGCACCATACCGCACCAACCCGGAAGAAACAAAAGAAATTCAGCGACAAGTACAAGAGCTCATCGACAAAGGGTATGTAAGAGAAAGCCTTTCACCTTGTGCAGTCCCTGTTCTTTTGGTTCCTAAGAAAGATGGCTCATGGAGAATGTGTGTAGATTGTCGCGCCATTAACAACATCACCATTGGGTATAGGCATCCCATACCTAGACTTGATGATATGCTTGATGAGCTTAGCGGTGCAATTATTTTTACAAAAATTGATTTGCGTAGTGGTTATCACCAAATTCGAATGAGAGAGGGAGATGAATGGAAAACTGCTTTCAAAACAAAATTTGGCTTGTATGAATGGTTAGTCATGCCTTTCGGATTGACAAATGCACCTAGTACCTTTATGCGCTTGATGAATCATGTGCTTAGACCTTTCATCGGCAAATTTGTTGTTGTTTACTTTGATGATATCTTAATTTACAGCAAGTCTCTTGAAGAACATGTTGATCATATAACAAATGTGCTTGCTGTTTTGAGGAAAGAATGCTTGTATGCTAACCTTACTAAGTGCACCTTTTGCACCGACAAGGTAGTTTTTCTTGGTTTTGTTGTTTCAGCTCTAGGTGTGGAGGTGGATGAGGAAAAGATTAAAGCTGTACGAGAATGGTTGCCTCCACAAAATGTAAGTCAAGGGCGAAGCTTCCTTGGACTTGCCGGCTTCTACCGTCGGTTTGTGAAAGATTTTAGTACCATTGCTGCCCCAATCAATGAGTTGACAAAGAAGGAAGTACCATTCCAATGGGGTGCAGCACAAGAGAAGGCTTTCGAAGAGCTGAAAATGAAGTTGACAACAGCCCCACTCCTTGCACTTCCAAATTTTGGTAAGACCTTTGAAATTGAATGTGATGCTAGTGGAGTAGGGATTGGAGGTGTGCTCATGCAAGAAGGTAGACCCATTGCATACTTCAGTGAAAAGCTAAGTGGTCCAACTCACAATTATTCAATTTATGATAAAGAACTTTATGCTCTAGTGCAGAGTTTGGAAACTTGGCAGCACTACCTTTTGCCCAAAGAATTTGTGATACATTCCGATCATGAATCATTGAAACATCTTAAAGGACAACTAAAACTGAACCGTAGACATGCTAAATGGAGTGAATTCATTGAGTCTTTTCCTTACATTGTCAAGTACAGGAAAGGAAAGGATAATGTTGTGGCTGATGCTTTGTCCCGGCGTCATGTTTTGTTATCTCAACTTGATGCCAACATTCTTGGATTGGAAAGTATCAAAGAATTATATGCTACTGATTCATACTTTGCTGAACCCTTTCTAAAATGTGCAGATGGCAAAGGTTGGGAAAAATTCCATGTGCATGATGGGTTTTTGTTTCGAGCTAACAAACTTTGCATTCCAGATTGCTCTCTTCGTCTATTGCTTTTGCAGGAAGCTCATGCCGGTGGATTGATGGGCCACTTTGGTGCCAAGAAAACAGAGCAAGTGCTGGCTGACCACTTCTTTTGGCCAAAGATGAGAAGAGATGTGGAGAGATACGTCCTGCGCTGCGTAACCTGCCACAAAGCTAAGTCCCGCTTAAACCCTCATGGTTTATACACTCCTCTACCTATTCCTAAAGTCCCGTGGGAAGACATTTCTATGGACTTTGTTCTTGGGTTACCTCAAACCAAGAGGGGAAGGGATTCAATTTTCGTTGTTGTGGATCATTTCAGCAAAATGGCTCACTTTATTCCTTGCCACAAGAGCGACGATGCTTCACATATTGCTGAATTGTTTTTCAGGGAAATTGTGCGCTTACATGGTGTACCACGAACCATTGTATCCGATCGTGACGCCAAGTTTTTGAGCTACTTTTGGAAAATATTGTGGGGAAAACTTGGGACAAGATTACTATTCTCCACAACATGTCATCCACAAAGTGATGGACAAACTGAAGTTGTGAACCGCACCTTATCAATAATGTTGCGGGCTGTTTTGCAGAAGAACTTAAAGCTTTGGGAAGAAAGTTTGCCTCATGTGGAATTTGCATATAATAGGACAGTACACTCTACCACAAAATTTTATCCATTTGAGATTGTATATGGCTTTAAACCTACTGCTCCCATCGATCTCTTGCCTTTGCCTTTGCAGGAGTGTGTGAACTTTGATGCAAGCAAGCGTGCTGAATTTGTCAAGAAACTACATGATCAAGCTCGAGCCAACATTGAAAAGATGACCAAGTCATATGAGAAGCATGCCAACAAAGGACGTAAGAAGATGGTGTTTGAACAAGGAGACTTGGTTTGGGTGCACTTGCGCAAAGATCGTTTTCCAGCACAACACAAATCCAAGTTATAGCCACGAGCCGATGGCCCTTTCAAAGTACTCGAATGAATCAATGATAATGCATACAAGATTGATCTTCCAAGCGAGTATGGTTGTGCATTGCCTATCAAAGTCGGCGAACGCTTCCACCCCCTCTTGCCCTTGTTACGCAACATGCCAACAAAGAACCTTGGTTCCGTTGCGCCCTGTATTCCGAGGCGACCATTTCGCGCGGTTCAATCCATTTCCCGATCCGCAAAATCCGATAACGTACCTATATGAGTGGGATGGATGGTAAATCATTTGCAGTCTTTTTCGGCAGGACCTAGACACGGAGGTTCGGGAAGTAGCACATGACAGCATTCACTGGTGAAAGGACTGGCAGCAGCGAGAGCATCATAGTTGACATGGTCGGAGCTACAGTCCCCATATCCGTCTCTACTCTTTCTGTAATTGACTTCCTCCCGCTCCCAACCAACGCATCATCATGAGGTCGCTGTATGCCCTCAGAATCTTGATCCGAAAAGCTGATCACGCTACCTTCCCTTGGCCTTTTCTTGTCGACCTGAAGGATGATCGGGAACTTCATTTTGGTGCTATACTGTCGCCGTCCTTTATTTGTGTCCCCTCCTGACGCTATCCCCCTAGCGATTACGTGAATTATAGAGGGGCTCTATGTATATTGTTCGTCTCCTTTCCTTCTCTTACCTTATTATTCGGCCTACCTTGTCCCGGGGTCCCTATTTCCACTGCGGGGATCCTTCAGGCCTCTTTCATCCAGCCTTCCTGTTCCCTTGCCATTCACATACTTTTTGATGAACTGATATAACTTCCCCAGCTGGGCTCTTCTTTCGAACTCATCTTTGAGTTGCAAGCACTCTATTTTGGTGTGACCCGGACTTTGATAAAAACAGTCTTTACAAGTAAAAACACCCTCCTATGATTTTAGAAAGCATCTCTTCCCTTGTTGGCTTGGGTTCCTACTTCCCCCATTGATTCTTGATAGCGTGAGATGGTTAAATTGTTCTGGCTTGTGTGGAGAGACTGGTCTTGGTCTGGGGCTGCTGCGACTAACCTTTCGCCCAGAGTTGGCGGAGCTGAGGTTGGCTGGCTGGGTGGCACTTTTCGTCGACCCATTTGGGAAAGTTAGTGGTGCGTTGCATGGTCAATTTGGATTTGATCAACAACTTACCTTGACAATTCGCATTGATCAACTGACCTGGCAAAGAAAAGAGTAAAAATCTGGATAAAATCGGTGAAGAAACACGACTTGTCCCTATTGAAAGGAATAGGAGAGATAGAAAGTGCGGGGGTAATATTAGTTGTTTTTAGGATAAATAGATAGGGGTGAGAGTACTTTACTTTACAGGTTGAAAAAGAGACTGGGATAAGGGATAGGCCTATCATCACCATCATGTCATAGTTGACGACATCATATATCTTTACCGAGCGGTCGTTGGATATTGTACAGCACAGCAATCCATCTGCGCTCGCCGCCCGGGCAGCAATGTAGACACCTTCGTTAGATAGAGATTCGAGAGAGGAAGCTGACAGACCAAAGACAGATAGACAGCGTGAACTCAGCAATCAGACCGGCAGGAATCAGTACCTATCCCTTACGGGAATCGAACCCGTGTCTTCGACATGAAAAGACGAGATCTTGACCACTTGCTGTATTGAGAGCGGGTGGGTGACATGCATTAAGCGAAATTAGTTGTTATGTTTTTGATCTTCTTTGCGCGAGAAGATCCTTGACTGAGGAGACGTGTTTGGCTTGGATGATGCCGCTATGCTCCTATTCACTTTCAGAGACCGCTCTGAGTTTGCCGGTTTTGCGGCAACCCTTTCACTAAGAACATTTTCGCCATTAACGAAATGCCACTATTCCACAATGCTTCTTTGATTTATGTGTAGGAGCGGTAGTAGTGAAGAAAATGGAGGGAGAAGAAAGAAAGCGATGTGACACGAGAATAGATCACATCCGACAGCCAGCCATGCCATTAGATAGATCCGCTCTGAGTCTTCTGCAGGATGAGATCCGCTTGGTCTTGTGATAGGGGCTTGAGGAGGAAGAAGAGGGGATTTCTGAAAAAAAGAATGAATCTCCTTATTTATAGGGAACAGGACGTGTGACTTCCTCAAACGAAACGAATGTGGCTTTCGTGATAAGGCAAATCCTTCATTCGGTACAATCAACATATTGAATCTACGCTCGCTCGGCTCGGTGCTGAATGAACTCCTTCATTGATTCCGGGCTGCTCGTAGGGGGACTATGAAAGCAAGCGTAGGAGATAAAAATGTGAGTTCGATGGGTAAAAAAGGGAAGCAGGAAAGGGTTCTGATGTGAATTCTTCTTGTTTGTATATCTATCTCAGCCCTTGCTTGAAAACCTAAAAATTGACTTGCATCTTCCCTTATCACACTACACTTTCTCTTCCTTATTCCATTTAACTGAGCTAAGCAACACTTTTTCACGTATTCACCCGAGATATTAGATAAATTGGTCATATTGATCTGTCGTCTTGTTCTCGATAGGAACTTGCTGCTGTCTTGGTTGGTTTGAGAGCAGGCACTGTCTATATATCCAAAACTGGAGGAGGGTTTGGATCACAGACGATCTCCGAGCACAACTTTTAACGTTGCTGATCTCTCCCCATACCATGGGATGGAAGAGTCAAGGATGACTCCTTTTCAAGGGGGGGAGGATGATGAGGACATCCCAGCTATTACACCAATACAAGGACCAATTACACGAAATCGTGCAAAGAAACTACAACAAGAGGTGAATTCTCTCCTTGCTAAAATTGATTACAATATAAATGAGGATTCTATACTACCTAAATGTTGCACATATGTCTTATTAAGGTTTACACACGTGGGAGAAGCTGCTGGACCAAAGACTACAAGATACACCAACAACAACATGAAGTGTACAGAAGTTGAAGCATCAACCCCAGCGGCTGAAAACAGAGTCAACTTCCACGAGCCCCACGCGCCACCTGGACAAGTTTCATGATGCGTGCTGCATATGAACGGAAAGCTATTGAAGTCTACTTTCACTTCCAACAAACGGCTTGTCATTTGGACTTCCCATTAAAAAGTTATGGCCATTTTAGTGGAGACTGGTCAGGGAGACTGAAGCCCCACGAAACCTCTCGGGAGCCACTGTTTTTACACCTTTCTTCAAGTTTTATTTAGTGGAAAACTGTTACTCTTTCACACCCAACTAGGAGGGATGTTCCTAGAATAAATAACCCCTGTATCCATGCCAAAACAACCGGTTGATCATGAATTAAGCAATCCACCATACGGTGTTCCAGTCAAGAGCTGAGTGTTCTTATCCCAATTTCTTGCGAGTTCTTCATCGACTTGTGAGAGACCGATTCGCCGGTATACGCGAAGGTTCCTCTGGGACCCCCTAATTCGTGCTCTAGGATTTCGGTCCTTTTGTGTGGGTTAGTCCCGGCTTGTGGTTCTGCGATCGTTCGGAGATCGAGTCGAGATCGTCACGGTTTCGGTGCCTCTCTCCCCGTTGCTTGGTTGCAGCCAACCTTGGCAGGTATAAAGCTAGTTATCTCTTTCATTCATATAAAAGCCGATCCAAAAAAGAGCTGATTGCACCAAGAGCTGATCCATTGGCTTTCTACCACTTCGGGATTCTATCTACTGCCGTGAAGATCGGGCCACCCTCGGGGTCAGTCCCTATCAGATCCATGACAACAAGAAGCATGTGGATGAGCAGCTCCTCAAGATTGAGGTGAGACAAAAGGAAATCATGGCCAAATATGACATGCCTCACTCACCTCTTCGTGCTCCCATGGACTTTCCTCCTCCACCGACTTTTTACAACCCTTGGGAGGAGATGGGTGGACCTTCCATGATGTTTGGGGCTCCTCAAATTGATGATGATGAAATTGAAGAAGACTTGGGTGGGCGTGAGAAGTGAGATGATGAAGAAGATGATGATATCCCTGCTGCCGACACACCCACAGATGAAGAAGAAGATGATGATGAAGATGATGAGGATGTTGAGTGATGGCTATGGAAGGCCCTCTCCTTTTTGGTGCTTGATGCCAAAGGGGGAGTGAGCTCACCATATGCCATTTGTGGATGTTGGGGGGAGTGAGCTCACCATAGGCCATTTGTGGATGTTGGGCTGTATCTATCTATCTAGCATTTAGTAGCTCTGAACCTTGAACTCTAAGTGCTTGTGGACAAATGAGACTTGTATTTGTGTTATGTGTGGTGGTGTGCCAAGTGAGACATTTAAATTTGTAAGACTTATTTATGTTTATCTATGCTAGTGTGATCTTAGAACTTATTGCCTTTGTGATGATCATGACTTGATGTAATGTTTATTTTCACTTTGTTGTTGTGATATATCTTGTCATATGCATCACGATGATATTTCTCACACTATGCACCCCACAAATCCAATGATATAGGGGGAGATCTTTTAATATGTGCAAATGGCATTTGAGGCCATTGTTGAATTTATCTTGATGAATGCCCATATTAAGGGGGAGTTCAACTATATGATTGAATTCAAAATGTGTTATTGAATTTATTGTGAGCCTTAATTATGTTGTCATCAATCACCAAAAAGGGGGAGATTAAAAGTGCATTTGGCCCCCTAAGTGGGTTTTGCCAGACCCGAGACTACGAGACTGCGTACATAACATAGTTCATACAGGATTAGGGGATAGGACATGTGACACCCTAGGTGTCAAATTTGTATCACACTAGGAAATAAATTGTAATAAATATGTTGAATTATATGAAATTGGGGTGTTTATGTGAAAATAAGGACTTATGTGTAATTTTGCAAAAGTATGAGTCCTTTTATGCAAAATATTTGAAGTACAAAAGTAACTTTCAAAGTTTACTTAGGGCCAAAGTGTAAGAATGCAAGTCATCATGACATTTCATGAAAACTTGCAATTATGTCCAAAACTGCATAAAATTTACCTTAATAAGGACAAAACCTTATTAAGTTTGAATTTAGTTCAAAGTTTAAAATTAAAGCTTTGTACCTAGGGTTTTTGAACTTGAACCCTAAAGCAATGTTGTAGGATTTGAAAAATTATACAACTTCTATTTTGGTCATTTTCTCATTAGGGTTTTGGATCAGTGGGAAGTCTTACTTTACAGTGAGGTCCCTGGACTTTCTATTTTTGCAAATGAGTCTCTCGGACCCCCCTCTCTCTTCTTCTTCCTCTGGCGCCCCTCTGCTCCTCTGCTTCCCTCTGCCGCCGACTGTCAGCACCGCCCACCGCCGCTCTAACTCCTCCCCGGCGCCACCTCCTGCTCGGGCGGACTCCACGCGTCGCCCTCCCCCTTCCCCGGTCCTGCTTCCCTCCCCTGCTGTCCTCTTCTGCGACCGCCATGGCCACCCGAGCTCCTGCCGGCCGCCACCTCGCCGCTGCCGTATCCCGCGCCCGCGCCTGCTCTTCTTCCCTCCCTCTTCTGCCCAGCAGCACCAGCAGATAGTACTCAACCCATTCCCCTCCCTTTCCCTTGCCGCGCACACCCGAGCCCCGAAAACTACCGCCGCCCCCTTCCTCCACTCCGGCGACCCACTGGCCGTCGTAGGCAGCTCACCCCAGCCCTCCCCGCACCACGACAACCCCTCAGCTAGCTTCCTTTCGACCCTGTGAAGCTCTACGACCACTCAATCGGTCCCCTCGTGCACCACATCGGCTTCCCGACGCTCGCCGGCGTTTTCGTCCGCCGCCCTCGTCACTGTCTCCGCCTGTCGTCCCTATTCCGTAGCTTGTGTTCCCAATTGACTGCATCAGTACATCCCCCATGACTCACTGAAGCTCATGCGTAGGTCCTTCGCCGACGTTGATCACCGGAGCACCGCCGTCGCCATTGACTCCTCCGCCGCCGCTTCGGGCTCCCGTGGAGATCCCCTTTCCCGGCCATCCCTGTGACACTCAGGTAATTAGCTAGGTCATACCTCAGAATTTAAGTAAGCTTGTATGTTCAAAGTTTGGCAAAAATGTATTTTTACGTATGTAATGCTATGGAAGAAAGGATGTTTATATAATTAACATTAACTAAAGGTCCTTTTATGCAAAATGGATGGGGGTGAGGGAAAAGTTTAAAAGCATAAGGGTTATTTTGTAAAAAGTAGTATCTGTGGTCAAATTGCAAAATTATGTGTGAAGTTACCATAGGATGTATGTGCAAAAGTAATTTTACTTAGGGATTTACATAAAACATGAAATATTTACTAAGTTCATTTTATTTCTAAAACTATTGCTCAACTGCAGATGAACCTTAAAGAGAAGTTGTAGAGTTTGAAAAACCATGCACTTTTGCTTTTTGGACCATCTTCATTTGAGCATTGGTTTAAAAGTTGCAAACCCTTTTCAGTAAGGCCCCTACCTTTCTCTGGTTTCACAACTCAGTCCCTGAGTCAGTTCACCCCCCCTTCTTCCTCCCTGCGCTCTGCCCCCCCTGCTCTGCCTCCCCTGCTTTTCTGCCGCCGGAGTTATGAGCCGCCCTGGCTCACCGCCGGCCATTTTCCCTGCCCTCCCCCATCCACGCGTTGCCTGCTGCTTGGCCACCGCTCTACCCCCCCCCTTGCTGGCGTCCTGCCCGCGCGCCACGGCGCCTGCGGCACTGCCGCACCGCCACCGGCGCCTCTCCTGCCGCCGCCGCAAAACCCCGCGGCAAGCCTTATCCCCTCCCCTCTCTTCTGCCCTACGGCGCCAGTGAGCCGCCACCACCCCGTTTGGCTATAAAAGAACCGCCCAGGGCACCTCGCGCGCGTACAGAACCGCCGCTCCTCCATTGCCGCCGCCGTGAAGCTCGGGTCGCCGTGGAACTCCCTCCTCCGTTCCTTTCCTCCCCAAATTGACCGCACCGTGAGCTCCCCCGTGCCCTACAGAACCTCCCCAGCCAGTCCTCTCCCACCTCCGCCCACCGGAAGCACCCCGCCGCCGTGCGCCTCCGGCCGCCGGTCCTATCCTCCGCGGGCAGCCCTCCTCCGACCGCCTTGACCCCCTCCAAGACAACCACTAGGTAGCCCGAAGTCCCCTCATACTCCCCCTCTCTTTTCCCCTCACCGCCGGCGACATCCCCGGCCGGAATTTGGCCGGACATGTGCCTCCTCCCCGCCGGCCGAAGCCCCTGGACTTGATTGCTTGCTGCGTTTTCTTTTCAGGGGGTTAGCTGTAAAATGCAGGGACTAGTTTGCAAAGAGTACTTGTTATTTCATGTGAGAGTCTTTTCTGTCTTGTAAAATTCATAACAATTCACAGAAAAATCTAAAAATAGTGAAACCAATTTTGTTAGAAAATAGATTTCAAACTCTATGATTTTTGTTAATGGAGTTTAGTGTGAAACAAAATACTTTTGCCTTTGTTAAACATCTAAGATTAAGGGATAATACACTCTTGACCTTGTCATTTCATGCTCTATGGTTTATCCTAAAGTTTAGCATGAATGTTCTTTAAGCCCTAAGTAACCTTGAGCAATTTCAAACTCAAAATTCGATCTAAACTTAACATCTTTAATCTGAACTTTCAAATTTAAAATAGACCTATTGTATAGCCTTCTTTAATTGGAACCTTCTATCATTCATAAATGTAATGTTTACAATGTTTAATATACAAGTAAATTTCTATAATCTTTTATTTAAAAACTTTTAATTCAAATTTTGGTTCATTTAAATTTTAATTTAAATGTTTTAGTAAATTCTACCATATCTTTATAAATAGTGTTTTAGATCTAAAACCTCTTTACTTTGTACATGTTTGTGTGTTAATTGGGTGAGCTATAATATTTGGAATGTGAACTTCTAAATTTAAATTTCACTCTATTTGATTTACTGCATCTCATATAGAATCTACGACACTCGACGACGGGGATTACGAACTGGTCTTAGGACAAGACCAAGGCTTTTCAGAAGATCCAGCACAAGTCGTCGAAGGACTAACTGAAGTTCCGAACCCGAGTTCGGAAATCTCTGACTCCCCTGCCCCCACCCCCACTCCCGAAGGCAAGCCCCGGACATATCCCACTACTTTATTTACACTACAATCTATATCTATCTATATTGTATCTTGCATTAGGTCGAGGAATTGAGATGAAACCCTAGATGCATGAATCCTAGGAATCCAATGTAATGCTCCCGAGTCCTTATCGGTTAGATGCTTTGCTAATAGGACCGGTAGAAGTCGGGTGATTTCCTGTCACTCGCGCGATATAGGAGTTGCATGTTTACATTACTGCAACCACTATAAGGATGACGGACAGGGTCATGTGCTGTATCATGACCTGAAGGTTACCCTGTCTGTTTCGTTAAAAGTTGTTAAGGTCGATCTATGTGGTAGTGGTGGCTAAGTTTTTGAAAGTACTAGCCACATGCCGCGAAATATGGTAAGCGGCAAACCTAGTAACCAATCGGCCCGGCAAGTGGACATACCTCCCACCACTCGATTTTATATTATGTTTACACGCACCGACGTGCGGGAGTACGTTCTGCAAGGCAGACAGGAATACGGGTTTTGTAGTCGCGCTACAGACGTATGTCCTGTACACATTGGGTGTGCGTACGGTTCTGCAGTCGCTTGTGGTGGACCTGATCCACGACCCGGAATGAAAGGCAAACGGTTGCTTCGGAACGATCGTTGGATCTTCCAAGCGTGTGTGTTAGGTTTACCTTGCAAGGTTAAATTCGATTCGAATCGTCCGCCTCTCACGAAGCTTGAGATTGCTTATCCCTTTTACCACATTGAGTAAAAAGTGTAACTAATGATGGATAATCTTGATGGATGATAATCACTACCTTGCTTGCTTAGTGTAGGTGCTAATCTAGAATAAATCCTCAACTAGAAAATGAGAGCTAAAACTTGAAAATAGTTCATACTCTTTGTTACTTTTCAGCTGAAAATAAACCCAGAGCCTTTGCAATGCCTTCATGAGTCTAGTTATGGGCTAAGTATACCCAATCCCGGGTAAGCCTTGCTGAGTATTAGAATACTCAGCCTTGCCAATGTTTGTTTCAGGTATAACCTACGAGAACCCCACGGACAACCTTGGGTGGCCAACGTCCGTTCCGTTTGGCTGGTCCATGGAGTGGGACCCGTCCCCGGCCGGCACTGACCCTCCGGAGTGACACCAAGCCCTGGGCTAAGCTTGGCGTTTGCTTGCGCGACGTGTGTAGTCGCGTAAAACTTTTTCTTCCGCTGTGAGTTTAGACAAGCTGTTACGCTTGTCAGTTTGAACATGATTGTATAAATTTACTTCTCTTGAACTCGTTTTGTAATAATATATATATATGGCTGTAAATTAAAGTTGAAGAGCTATTCTGTGATGTGAACTCGCCATCGTGCGAGGTAAACCTGCTTCGATCCTGCCGAACCGTGGTTGAATCGGGCGGAGACCCGACAGACCAAAGGATTGTTCCGTTTGAAGTGCGTTAAGCGGATTGCAGTTGTACGGCGATCAATAGCGCACTTGAGCCGGAATAATTCGAGCGGTTCTGCCACAGCTGGTATCAGAGCTGTAGGTTTATCTTTACACCCAGAACAGCTCTTAAAAGGTGTTTTCTGGATAAAAGTTTGCCAACAAATGAGTTTACAAAATACGTTGGATCCGTTAAGGTTGTACTTAGAACGTAAAGCCCTAAGGGTTTATATGGGAAAGTATCAGGTGGCTAATGGTATCTATATATGTATAGATAGATCTGACTTGCAGCACTACTTTTTGTCAAAACTTAAATTCCTGCACAATCCAACCTTACTCCCTGTAACGACATCTACGTACGGAGGTAAGAAGGTAAGGATCCTCAGCCAACTGAGGGAGCTTGGCCTTCCCGTCGGTGATGCGAACCGAACGCTGTTTCTCAAGCAGTGGCCTACTTGAGATGCTGCCAATATACCAACTTAGGTTGATTATATTGGGAGTATATGGTTCGGCGCAGGGTATGGCGATCGCTGTTCATACCCCCGCATTTTGCGGTACCCCCCGTGAATACGTTGTTTCGATAACGTATGCTAACGTTGTCTGTACGGCGGTAATTGTACAGATACTGTTTCTATAATGAACAGTAATGTTTGGGGACGCTTTCATGTCGTGCTGCCATGAAAGGTTCATGAGATATATATATCTGTGTATTCTTCTGCAGGTACACTAACCACGTTTACGCTATTAGGATGCGTAGGGTTTACCGACTAGTTATATATAGTGAGAGACGTATGGTTATGCCACCGAAATTAACTACGTAAGTCCGAAAATATTCGGCAGTTGTTTTGGTTGTGAGGGCGAGTAGCGCGTGCATGCATCTTTTGCCAATAAAAGAATTTTATACATCATGGACATGTTGTTTGTTTTTGGAATGGGGTAATGAAGAGTTAGGGACAGCTTTAAGTTGGGTATCTTATATGGGATCTTAGTCCTTCATCTGATTTCCAGCCTTTGCTGTTAACAGAATTGGTCTTGATCTGTTTATCTTGTACTTTCCTAACAAGATAACAAGTTTTACCATTTGCATCCTGGTCGCAGATGGCAGCACCTTCCAATGTTTTCTGGGATCCGGAAGGGCATCTCCACACTAATGCCCTTCACTGGGAGGGTTTTCCCCGCTTGCTATGGGAATCTTTGCAGGCTTTCCATTATACAGAACCCCCTCAGTACGACGCTGTTGAACATGTGGAAGACGGAATCCATAGGGCCTATGTCAGGAGGAGTATACCTCAGCATCCTTTCCGTTCACAATGGCAGCCTATTGAGATCAGCACGATGGGCTACAGAATTATGGACACCATTGAAGCAGCGGCCCTAGAAGCTATTTATGCTTTTTGCAGTCAACACCCCGAGGAAGTTGTAGGACAACCTATAGGTTTGTTTGCCACGACAGATCCTGGTGAAGCGGAGCGAGACCTTGGAGCAATTCCTGAAAGTCATAGACTGGAAGGTCCACTAGAAGAAGTAGTGCAAGGAATGAGGCGTTATACGGGCGTGCAATACCACTATCACATGCTGCTACGCCGTGAGATAGGTCATCTGATCACTGCTGCGTGAAGTTTCCACGGGGACGCTGCCAGATACTTTACCCAGGCCGATCAACTTCAAGCAGTGGTACTTGAGAAGAATGGAATAATCGCTACTCAAAACGAGACCATCCATCATCGTGAAGATCAGATCAATGAGAGTGATCACATAATCACTCAGCGGGATACTGTTATTGAATTTCTACAGGCACAAGTTCAAGATCTGATCCTTGCAGTGGATGATGCTCAAGCTCAGATTGAAGAATTGCAGTAGCCCCCGATTCCTCCCGTTGCACCTGCAGCACCTGAAGCTGAAGAGGAAGATCCCGAGGAGATTGAAGGGGTCTCCGAACTTGATTCTGAGCATGGGGATCCTGTCGTCAGTCCCCATCATTCCTCTTCTGGAAGCCAGTCATCAGTGGGCAATTTTGATGACTTTTAGTTTTGGTTGACAGGGTGATGGTTTAGATGTAATAAATGTATAAGATGTAATATAAGTAGTGTGTAGAATATCTAGCTATAAAGCCACTTGTTGTATATGTGGCATGTACTTTTGGGTAAAAGTTTGTAACCTTGGGAGTGTACTGATGTAAGATAGTAGTATCTTTATAGTAATCCAAGTCCTGAGTTTCGGTTATCCTACTCAACATCTGTGTACCCGTTATAAGTAGATTGAATGGAGCATATGCATTACATTTCAGCTGGATAAATTGCATATTATCTGAAATTGGAGCAAGATTATGGTTGATAATGGATATCTTCTTTATTTCAGATGGTTGGAGCTACTCGAGGAACCCCGGAAGGATTCCGGGCAGGACAACCTGGTAGTTCCCAGCAACCACCACCGCCACCTCCAAACCTGGCCAAGGTTATGGCCCGGCAAACTGAGCTTTTAAATCAACTTGTGCAAGCTCAGATGGGCCATTTCCAGCAGCAACCTCGAGGCCGAGGAGAACCTCTATCGGCCACTTATCAGGACTTTCTCAGCACCCAGCCTCCTTTATTCCATAAGGCCGATGAGCCTCTGGACGCAGATGCCTGGTTGCGGACTATCGAATCTAAGTTCGCTTTACTGTCAGCTCCATGTTCAGAGGAGAACAAGGTGCTCTTCGCAGCCCAACAACTCCGAGGCCATGCACGTCTTTGGTGGGATCAGTTTCATGCAATGCAACCCGCCGAACACGTGGTCATTTGGGGTGAGTTTCGGACTGCCTTCCGTGCACATCACATACCGGCTGGACTCATTGAGCGAAAGCTCAATGAATTTTTAAATTTGACCCAAGGTACCCGCACAGTTACACAATATGCACAGGTTTTCAATCACCTGTGCCAATATGCGGGATCACACGCGGACACAGATGCCCGCAAATGTGACCGTTTCCGTCGAGGCCTAAACACCAAGCTCAAAGAATGGCTGAATTTAGTGAAGGCCAATGATTTCAATGAGTTGGTCAATATGGCCATAACTCAAGAAGACTGCATTGCCGCTCATAGAGCTGAAAAGAAACGGAAGGTACCTACAGGGCCTGCAACTTCACAGCCACCGCGGTATCGGTTGATTCCGAGCAACGCCCCTCGAGCTCTGCCTCGAGGCAATATATCTGGCAGATGGGTAGCCCGACCTCCTCAACAAGCACAGTTCAACCGACCACCCCTGCCACAAAATCAGCAACAACCCCAACAAGGTCCCCGACCGAGTTTTCCGCCAGCTACCCCAGGAAACAGCAATTATCGTTGTTTCAATTGCGGAAGCCCGTCCCACTTCATCAAGGACTGCCCTCAACCTAGGAAATCATTCCAAGGGCAGACATCTAATCCAAATTACAAGGGCAAGGGTAAGAGACAAGTGGTACAGATCCGACAAGGGAGGGTGAATCTCACTACACTCTCCGAACTCCCTGAAGGGGCACCGATAATGACGGGTACATTTTCTATTAACCATCATCCCGTTATTGTTCTTTTTGATTCCGGTGCTACCCATAGTTTTATCAGTAAAGAATGTGGAAGTAAAGTAGGATTGGATATTTACCCTACTAAAGAAGATTATAAGATAATCACTCCTGGTGGGAAAACCCTATCAAATCAAATCTGTATGAAAGTACCACTTCTATTGGGTAGTTAGGTAATAAAAGCAGATTTACTTCTGTTAGATCTAAAGGGAATGGATGTCCTTTTAGGAATGAACTGGATGGCACAGCACCATGTGTCTTTGGATATCTCTTCTCGCACTGTGGAGATAGATTCACTCGAACACGAACCTACCATCCTCTATCTTCCACAACCAAAATCCTTTAACTCTTGCACCTATGCTGCATCTAAGGTCAAGCTTGAGGATATTCCAGTCGTTTGTGAATATCCAGATGTTTTTCCAGACGATTTGCCTGGAATGCCTCCAGACAGAGATATCGAGTTCATTATAGAACTCCAACCTGGTACAGCCCCTATCTCTAAGAGACCTTATCGTATGCCTCCTAATGAGTTGGCCGAATTAAAAACCCAACTCCAAGATCTCTTAGACAAAGGCTTTATTCGCCCAAGTGCATCACCATGGGGTTGTCCAGCCCTGTTTGTGAAAAAGAAAGACAATAGCTTAAGGCTGTGTGTCGATTACCGTCCCCTCAATGCGGTGACCATCAAAAATAAGTACCCTTACCCCGCATTGATATCCTCTTTGATCAATTAGCCGGAGACCAGGTGTTTTCTAAAATAGATCTTCGTTCCGGCTACCACCAAATTAAGATTCGGCCCAGTGATGTTCCAAAAACAGCTTTCTCCACTCGGTATGGTCTATACGAGTATCTTGTCATGTCGTTTGGTCTCACTAATGCCCCAGTCTATTTCATGTACCTAATGAATTCTGTTTTCATGCAAGAGCTCGACAAATTTGTCGTGGTCTTCATTGATGACATCTTGATCTACTCAAAAACTCCAGAAGATCATGCTAAGCATCTCCATGTCATCCTTCAGCGATTAAGAGACCACCACCTATATGCCAAATTCTCTAAATGTGAGTTTTGGCTAGATACAGTCAAATTTCTGGGCCATACCATCTCTAGTGACGGAATATCTGTCGATCCCAGTAAAGTACAAGAAGTGATGGATTGGAAACCCCCAACCTCCGTCCATCAAATTCGTAGTTTTCTCGGTCTAGCTGGCTATTATCGCCGTTTCATTCCTGACTTTTCCAGAATAGCCAAACCTATGACTGAACTACTAAAGAAAGGTGTGAAATTCCTCTGGGATCAAAAATGCGAAGATGCATTTCATCTTCTTAGAAATCATCTTACGACGGCTCCAGTTTTAGCTCGACCAGATATCTCAAAACCTTTTGACATCTATTGTGATGCATCAGGAACGGGACTTGGTTGTGTACTTATGCAAGACAACCGAGTCATTGCATATGCATCACGAGCGCTTAGGGTTCATGAACAAAACTATCCTACTCATGACCTTGAACTTGCAGCCGTTGTCCATGCCTTGAAAATTTGGAGACATCATCTAATGGGTACGAAATGCCATATTTACACTGATCATAAAAGCCTCAAGTATATCTTTACCCAGGCAGATTTAAATATGAGGCAAAGGCGCTGGCTAGAACTTATCAAGGATTATGACTTGGAAGTGCATTATCATCCGGGCAAGGCCAATGTCGTTGCAGATGCCCTTAGTCGCAAAGCACATTGTTCTTGCCTATCCGTTGAAGCGTTCGACAAAACTCTCTGTTGGGAAATGGGTAAACTCAATCTAGAGATCATTTTCCAAGGTGACTTAAACCATATCTCGGTTGAAGCCACACTCAGAGATGATATTACTCTAGCACAACAGCGCAATGAAGGGGTCAAAATCATTAAACAAAAGATAACCCAAGGTGAAGGGAAGTATAAATGCTTCCGAGTGGATTCTAAAGGAGTTTTATGGTTCAATGAACGTATTGTGGTACCAAAGGACCATAAACTCCGAAAACGAATAATGGATGAGGCCCATCTATCCAAATTCTCTATACATCCTGGCAGTACAAAAATGTATCAGGATCTGAAACAGAACTTTTGGTGGACTCGTATGAGACGAGAAATCGCCAAATATGTGTCAGAATGTGATATCTGCCAAAGAGTCAAAGCCAGTCATTTGAAGACTGCTGGTATTCTTCAACCTCTACCCATTCCCTCGTGGAAATGGGAGGATATCAGTATGGACTTCATTGTTGGCCTACCCAACACTTCTCGGAGGCATGACTCTATTTGGGTAATCGTTGATCGATTAACCAAGACTGCACATTTCCTTCCCGTGCATACTACGTATATTGCTAAGAAGTATGCCGAGATCTATTTAGATCAAATTGTTCGACTTTATGGAGTACCCAAAACGATCATTTCTGATCGTGGAGCACAATTTGTTGCCCGGTTCTGGGAACAACTTCATGATGCTCTTGGGACTAAATTAATTCGAAGCTCTGCCTACCATCCTCAGACATATGGGAAAACTGAGCGAATAAACCAAATTTTGGAAGATATGCTCAGAGCTTGTGTACTCCAATTCGACAAAAATTGGGATAAGTACTTGTCACTAGCAGAATTCTCTTATAACAATAGCTATCAGACAAGTATTAAGATGGCCCCATTTGAAGCATTATACGGTCGCCGATGCCGAACTCCTCTGAGTTGGTCACAAACCGGCGAGCGTAAAATTTTTGGACTCGATCTGGTTATAGAAGCAGAGGATAAAGTCAAGCTTATCCAGAACAATCTAAAGGCCGCCCAATCCCGACAGAAAAGCTACGCGGATATACGAAGAAGGCCATTACAGTTTCACGTCGGAGACTTCGTATATCTTCGAGTATCTCCTACTCGAGGTATTCAAAGATTCGGTATAAAAGGGAAACTTGCTCCTCGATACATCGGACCTTTTGAAATCCTTGAAATCTGTGGACCCGTAGCTTACCGTCTCCAACTTCCACCTCAATTAGCGGCCATCCATAACATCTTTCATGTATCCCAACTCAGAAAGTGTGTCAAGATCCCCACCGAAATCATCGATTCCCAAGCTATCGAAATCGAACCCGATCTGACCTATACGGAATATCCCCTTAGAATCCTTGACACTAAAGAGAGAAGTACCAGAAGAGAGACCACCAAAATGTACAAGATTCAATGGAACCATCACACAGAGGAAGAAGCAACATGGGAAACCGAATCTTATCTCCAACACAACTTTCCCGATTTCTTCCAATCCAACCTTTGAGCTTGATCTTTTTGTCCCATCCTGCTTCAGAATCTCGGGACGAGATTCTTTTTAGGGGGCAAGGCTGTGACACTCAGGTAATTAGCTAGGTCATACCTCAGAATTTAAGTAAGCTTGTATGTTCAAAGTTTGGCAAAAATGTATTTTTACGTATGTAATGCTATGGAAGAAAGGATGTTTATATAATTAACATTAACTAAAGGTCCTTTTATGCAAATGGATGGGGGTGAGGGAAAAGTTTAAAAGCATAAGGGTTATTTTGTAAAAGTAGTATCTGTGGTCAAATTGCAAAATTATGTGTGAAGTTACCATAGGATGTATGTGCAAAAGTAATTTTACTTAGGGATTTACATAAAACATGAAATATTTACTAAGTTCATTTTATTTCTAAAACTATTGCTCAACTGCAGATGAACCTTAAAGAGAAGTTGTAGAGTTTGAAAAACCATGCACTTTTGCTTTTTGGACCATCTTCATTTGAGCATTGGTTTAAAAGTTGCAAACCCTTTTCAGTAAGGCCCCTACCTTTCTCTGGTTTCACAACTCAGTCCCTGAGTCAGTTCACCCCCCCTTCTTCCTCCCTGCGCTCTGCCCCCCTGCTCTGCCTCCCCTGCTTTTCTGCCGCCGGAGTTATGAGCCGCCCTGGCTCACCGCCGGCCATTTTCCCTGCCCTCCCCCATCCACGCGTTGCCTGCTGCTTGGCCACCGCTCTACCCCCCCCTTGCTGGCGTCCTGCCCGCGCGCCACGGCGCCTGCGGCACTGCCGCACCGCCACCGGCGCCTCTCCTGCCGCCGCCGCAAAACCCCGCGGCAAGCCTTATCCCCTCCCCTCTCTTCTGCCCTACGGCGCCAGTGAGCCGCCACCACCCCGTTTGGCTATAAAAGAACCGCCCAGGGCACCTCGCGCGCGTACAGAACCGCCGCTCCTCCATTGCCGCCGCCGTGAAGCTCGGGTCGCCGTGGAACTCCCTCCTCCGTTCCTTTCCTCCCCAAATTGACCGCACCGTGAGCTCCCCCGTGCCCTACAGAACCTCCCCAGCCAGTCCTCTCCCACCTCCGCCCACCGGAAGCACCCCGCCGCCGTGCGCCTCCGGCCGCCGGTCCCCTCCGCGGGCAGCCCTCCTCCGACCGCCTTGACCCCCTCCAAGACACCACTAGGTAGCCCGAAGTCCCCTCATACTCCCCCTCTCTTTTCCCCTCACCGCCGGCGACATCCCCGGCCGGAATTTGGCCGGACATGTGCCTCCTCCCCGCCGGCCGAGCCCCTGGACTTGATTGCTTGCTGCGTTTTCTTTTCAGGGGGTTAGCTGTAAAATGCAGGGACTAGTTTGCAAAGAGTACTTGTTATTTCATGTGAGAGTCTTTTCTGTCTTGTAAAATTCATAACAATTCACAGAAAAATCTAAAAATAGTGAAACCAATTTTGTTAGAAAATAGATTTCAAACTCTATGATTTTTGTTAATGGAGTTTAGTGTGAAACAAAATACTTTTGCCTTTGTTAAACATCTAAGATTAAGGGATAATACACTCTTGACCTTGTCATTTCATGCTCTATGTTTATCCTAAAGTTTAGCATGAATGTTCTTTAAGCCCTAAGTAACCTTGAGCAATTTCAAACTCAAAATTCGATCTAAACTTAACATCTTTAATCTGAACTTTCAAATTTAAAATAGACCTATTGTATAGCCTTCTTTAATTGGAACCTTCTATCATTCATAAATGTAATGTTTACAATGTTTAATATATAAGTAAATTTCTATAATCTTTTATTTAAAAACTTTTAATTCAAATTTTGGTTCATTTAAATTTTAATTTAAATGTTTTAGTAAATTCTACCATATCTTTATAAATAGTGTTTTAGATCTAAAACCTCTTTACTTTGTACATGTTTGTGTGTTAATTGGGTGAGCTATAATATTTGGAATGTGAACTTCTAAATTTAAATTTCACTCTATTTGATTTACTGCATCTCATATAGAATCTACGACACTCGACGACGGGGATTACGAACTGGTCTTAGGACAAGACCAAGGCTTTTCAGAAGATCCAGCACAAGTCGTCGAAGGACTAACTGAAGTTCCGAACCCGAGTTCGGAAATCTCTGACTCCCCTGCCCCCACCCCCACTCCCGAAGGCAAGCCCCGGACATATCCCACTACTTTATTTACACTACAATCTATATCTATCTATATTGTATCTTGCATTAGGTCGAGGAATTGAGATGAAACCCTAGATGCATGAATCCTAGGAATCCAATGTAATGCTCCCGAGTCCTTATCGGTTAGATGCTTTGCTAATAGGACCGGTAGAAGTCGGGTGATTTCCTGTCACTCGCGCGATATAGGAGTTGCATGTTTACATTACTGCAACCACTATAAGGATGACGGACAGGGTCATGTGCTGTATCATGACCTGAAGGTTACCCTGTCTGTTTCGTTAAAAGTTGTTAAGGTCGATCTATGTGGTAGTGGTGGCTAAGTTTTTGAAAGTACTAGCCACATGCCGCGAAATATGGTAAGCGGCAAACCTAGTAACCAATCGGCCCGGCAAGTGGACATACCTCCCACCACTCGATTTTATATTATGTTTACACGCACCGACGTGCGGGAGTACGTTCTGCAAGGCAGACAGGAATACGGGTTTTGTAGTCGCGCTACAGACGTATGTCCTGTACACATTGGGTGTGCGTACGGTTCTGCAGTCGCTTGTGGTGGACCTGATCCACGACCCGGAATGAAAGGCAAACGGTTGCTTCGGAACGATCGTTGGATCTTCCAAGCGTGTGTGTTAGGTTTACCTTGCAAGGTTAAATTCGATTCGAATCGTCCGCCTCTCACGAAGCTTGAGATTGCTTATCCCTTTTACCACATTGAGTAAAAAGTGTAACTAATGATGGATAATCTTGATGGATGATAATCACTACCTTGCTTGCTTAGTGTAGGTGCTAATCTAGAATAAATCCTCAACTAGAAAATGAGAGCTAAAACTTGAAAATAGTTCATACTCTTTGTTACTTTTCAGCTGAAAATAAACCCAGAGCCTTTGCAATGCCTTCATGAGTCTAGTTATGGGCTAAGTATACCCAATCCCGGGTAAGCCTTGCTGAGTATTAGAATACTCAGCCTTGCCAATGTTTGTTTCAGGTATAACCTACGAGAACCCCACGGACAACCTTGGGTGGCCAACGTCCGTTCCGTTTGGCTGGTCCGTGGAGTGGGACCCGTCCCCGGCCGGCACTGACCCTCCGGAGTGACACCAAGCCCTGGGCTAAGCTTGGCGTTTGCTTGCGACGTGTGTAGTCGCGTAAAACTTTTTCTTCCGCTGTGAGTTTAGACAAGCTGTTACGCTTGTCAGTTGAACATGATTGTATAAATTTACTTCTCTTGAACTCGTTTTGTAATAATATATATATATGGCTGTAAATTAAAGTTGAAGAGCTATTCTGTGATGTGAACTCGCCATCGTGCGAGGTAAACCTGCTTCGATCCTGCTGAACCGTGGTTGAATCGGGCGGAGACCCGACAGACCAAAGGATTGTTCCGTTTGAAGTGCGTTAAGCGATTGCAGTTGTACGGCGATCAATAGCGCACTTGAGCCGGAATAATTCGAGCGGTTCTGCCACATCCCTGCCCTTGACAAGTAGCCCAATCGAACCGCTGTGAGCTCCTGGAACTTCTCCTCCCCTTGGACCTTGCCGCCGGTGGCCCTCTCCACCGGAACACAGCCGCCTTTCCTCTGTTCCCCTTCC
>NC_038044.1:38943092-39011908 GCF_002211085.1 Panicum hallii
AAATTGTACACGTTTAAGATATATCATGCTAGCCCTGGCATGATATCATTCGGCGGAATCGGTGTTGGCCGGGGACGGATCCCACTCCACGGACCAACCATCAGGCAAGGGTAGGGCCATGGTGTAATGAAAGCTGGCTCATCAGGGAGATTACCTGGATTAAATCAACAAAAGCAAGGCTGAGTATACTAATACTCAGCAAGACTTACCCGGAATTGGGTATACCTTAGCCCATAACTAGACTCATGAAGGCTTTTAGCTTTAGGTAGAGTTTTCAGCTGAAAAGCAACAAAGAGTAGATCCTTATTTTCAACTTTTAGCTTTCAGGTTCTAGTGAATTAACCATTCTAGGTAAGCATCTATAACTATTCAAACATGGTAGAATCCTTAATCAAACATCATCTTTGATAATCACAAAGTTGCTCTTGTTACTCTATGTGGCAAAGGGATTAAGCAGTCTCAATCTCCGCGAGAAACGGACGATTCCTGAATCGAATTTCAAACCTTGCAAGGGTAAACCTAACCACACACGCTTGGAACACCAAAGGGTCGTTCCGAAGCAACCGTTTGCCTTTCATTCCGACTCGTGGATCAGTGCCACCACAAGCGACTGCAGGACCATACGCACTTCCAAAGTGCAGGATGTACGTCTGTAGCGCGACTACAAAACCCGTACTCCTGGTTGCCCAGCAACACGTATTCCTACACGTCGAACAAAGTAACCAAAAAGAAGCAATACATGTGGTGGGGGGTATGTCCACTCCTCGGGCCGATCGGTTACTAGGCTTACCGCTTACCATATTTCACGGCATGTGGCTAGTACTTTCAAACGCTTAACCACCGCTACCACACACTGCGACCTTATCAAATTCCATACACAGACGGGTATCATCTCATATGATACCTCACAAAATCCCGTCCGTCATCCTTATAATGATAACAGGAATGTAAACATCACAATTCCTATATCGCGCGAAGTGACAGGAAATCACTCGACTTCTACCGGTCCTTATAAGCATAGCAGCTAGTCGGACTCAAGTTCTAGTGTACAATACATTGGTTTCTGGAATTATGCAAACTAAGGTTTTCAAACAACTCCTAAGAACTAATGCATAAAGATATATATAAATAATATAGGTTGCAGTGTAATAAAGAGTAGGGTTATGTCCGGGGCTTGCCTTCGCTAGTGGGGTGGGGTTAGTCAAATTAATATCCTCCGAACCTTGGTTCGGGGCTTCAGAGAAATCCGCAACCGAAAATCCCGGAGTCTTCAGAATAACCTCCTTCTTGTTCCGGAATCAACTGGTAATCTCCGTCAGCGAGAGTGGTCGAGTCTATATGAGATGCAAAGTTACAAGTTATGGAATGTTATACTTTTATGTTATTTCACAATAAAGTTGCAATCCAAACAAAAGAAACATTACATTCGACAATTAACCTATTTACCCTGCACTGGGCCAGTCATTTATCGAGTACTAACTAAACTAACTAGTCTCGTTAGGCAACAGGGTGGGTTACCCTAAACATCCCGATTAACTACAATAGGTAGCATATCTGATTACTATAAGTAACACTAAATACCACTAGCAATCTCCCATTTATTTTTATTAGCTAAAATTGTAATTAACCTTAGGTTATTACTTAATTATGGCTAACTTTGGATTAATTAATCAAATCTAAATTAAGACAAATAATTAATACTTATGAAAATTACCATAAGTGGGTTTTATTGAAATTTTACTCTAAAAGGAACTAAGCCACAAATTAAACAAGATTATAATTGGAAAATTCAAGATATAATTATAACTGGAGTTTTATACTAAAACTAGGGTTCAAAATTTAAGACATTATAAATTACTCAAGACTAATATTCCAGAAAAGTTTTCATAATTTTTCATGCATAATGATTATTATTTATGAATTACCTTTGAATTTAAGCTTGAAACTTATAACTCAATTTATATTAGGTTTCTGATTCTCAAATTTTTATCTTAGATTACTCCTGTTGTAACAAGCCCTAAGATAAATTTTTCAGCCCTAAATATGAAGGAATACATTTGGAATTAAATTAAGTAACTTTTATCAACATATAACAAAAGTACTCGAAATCTAAGCAAATGAACAGTAAAGTACTCGAACTTTTTACACAGAGCTATACATAAACATATAATCTAGGTTTCAAATTCAACTATAACACATGCCTACAACATGAGATACAATAAAACACTTATTTTCTAATATTTAATATACATCAGAAAATATACACCTACAGCTCAAACTTCCTCAATAAAAGTAGTCGAATTTCACTTAAGGATTCTAACAAAATTTATTTTGCATTTTTTATGACTTTTCCTCGAATTGATATGGAATTTCAAAATTGGCAGCTTAAATTACACAAGAGGTCCTTCGGTTACTATTTCCCTGAGTCTATTTCTTTGCACAAAACCCCCTAAACTTCTATTTCTTCTAACCCGCAGTCCTTCCCCCAATTCCCCCCCGGTCAAGGTAGAAGCCCGGTGTTGACCGGCTTGCTCCGGCGACGGCGAGCGCCGGTGGTGAGGGCAGAGGGGCGGGGAAGCAAACTAGGGTCCCTTGTGCACCTGTTGCAAGCTCGGAATTGAAGGGAGATGGCTTGGGGCGGTGGCGCGACGGAGGTTGCGGCCGGCGGCGAGGTGGAGCGTTGGGGGCGGTACTCCAGTGCCCTTGGACGACGGTAGATCAGTTGGAAAGCTGCCTGGGAATGTGGTGGAGCTCAAGCTGGGGTCAATTTGAGCTAGGAAAGGCCGGAAGAGGGAGCTCCACGGTGGACAGACACCGGCGGCGACGAGAAAGCTCGGGGAGCTCATCGGGAAGCCAATGTAAGGCCTTAGGAACCCAATTATAGGTCGGGGAGCGTCGTAGGGTGATGTGGTGTAGGCTAGAGCACGGTGGTGGCGTGAAACGGCTTGGGATGGGCTGCCCACGACGGTGCCGAGGCGCGGCCGGGAGTTGGGAGAGAAGAAGAGTGCAAATGAACTCTCTACACTCTCCTGGTCACGTTGAGTAGAAGAAAGGGAACGGAGGGATAAGCGCGGGACGTGAAACGGCGGCAACGATGTGGCGGCCGGCGAACCGCTCGGGTCATCGTGGCACGCGCGCGCGAGGCCAGGAAGGGAGGGAAACAGCGGTGGGGGAAGCAAGGGGCGACGCGTGGGCATGTGTAGCAGCTGGAGGTGGAGCTCGGGGTCCTGTGCTGGCGGTCAGCGGCGGAGGCAGAGTGGAGCAGAGGGGGAAGCGGTGGTGCCAGAGGAAGACGAAGCAGGCAGGAGTCAGAAGGACTTGTTCGTGATTTCCAAAAAATTTAGGGACCCCTCTGTAATCTAAAATTTCTCACTGCTACAAAGGTCAAATGAGAAAATGTTCAACATGAAAGTTGTAGAGTTTTTCAAACTCTACAACATTGCTATAGGGCTTGGGTTCAGAAAATCAAGGTTTACAACTATTTGGATTACATTTTGGAACAAGATGGAATTTAAGTTAAATTTATCTTTGCCCACCTAAATTTGATCAAATTTTGGGCATGTTTATAAATTTTTTGACCTGTCATGATTATTTGTATTTTTACACATTAACCCTTAAGTAAATTTGAATTTGACCTTTATATTCCAACCATTTCATATGTAACCCTTATATTTGTGTTAATTACACATAAGCCCTTAGTTTCATACAAAGTCTATTTCTTTTAGGTTTTAACCTAATATTTGTACTTTTCTTTTCTATAGTCATTTGAATTTGACATTTAAGAGCATTTTCCACACACTTGCCACATATGAACTTATAAAATCTATAATTTACAATACACCCCTAGTTCTCTATACAAACCTTAATATACATACAACACACTAGTAACTAGTGTCTATATTCTAATTACAGGAATGTTTACAGCCTTCCCCCCTTAAAAAGAATCTCGTCCCGAGATTCCGAAGCTGAGCAGAAATGGATGATTAGATTTGGGGATTGGCTTGAAGGAAGTCTGGGAAATTCCGTTGAAGATAAGACTCTGTTTCCCAAGTCGCTTCTTCCTCGGTGTGATGATCCCATAAGATTTTGTACATGTTAACGGCCCTTCTTCTGGTGAGTCTTTCCTTGGTATCCAGGATTTGAAGGGGTTGTTCGATGTACGATAGATCGAGTTCAATCTCGATGGCACATGTCTCAACTATTTCCGTGGGTACTTTGACACACTTCTTAAGTTGAGAGACATGGAAGATATTGTGAATAGCAGCCAATTGAGACGGAAGGCAAAGCTTGTAAGCCACTGGGCCACAAACATTGAGGATTTCGAAGGGTCCAACATATCGAGGTGCTAACTTCCCCTTTATGCCGAAACGTTGGACGCCTTTGGTAGGAGATACTCGGAGATAGACAAAATCTCCAACTTGGAATTGCAGAGGTTTCCTCCTCTTATCTGCGTAGCTCTTCTGTCTGGACTGAGCGATTTTAAGATTAGATTGGATAATCTTAACCTTATCTTCGGCTTCAATGACTAGGTCTGGTCCGAAGATTTTGCGTTCACCGGTCTCTGACCAACTCAAAGGAGTTCGACATCTGGGACCGTATAACGCTTCAAAAGGAGCCATTTGAAGACTAGCTTGATAACTGTTGTTATAGGAGAATTCAGCTAGAGCAAGGCACTTGTCCCAGCTTGTACCATAATGAATAACACAAGCTCGGAGCATGTCTTCAAGGATTTGGTTAACTCGCTCAGTTTGTCCATCCGTTTGGGGATGATACGCGGAGCTTCGAATCAATTTGGTTCCTAGAGCTGATTGCATTTGCTCCCAAAACCGTGCAATAAATTGGGGCCCTCGATCCGAGATGATGGTTTTTGGAATCCCATGTAATCGAACGATTTGGTCCAGATAGACTTCAGCATACTTCTTAGCAGAGTAAGTGGTATGCACAGGAAGAAAATGAGCTATTTTTGTAAGTCTATCAATGATTACCCATATGGAGTCATGCCTTTGAGATGTATTGGGAAGACCAACAATAAAATCCATGCTAATGTCTTCCCATTTCCATGACGGAATGGGTAATGGTTGGAGTGTACCAGAAGCTTTTAAGTGGCTAGCTTTGACTCTCTGGCAGGTATCACACTCAGATACATATTTGGCAATTTCTCTTTTCATTCTGGTCCACCAAAAATGTTGCCGTAGATCTTGGTACATTTTGGTGCTACCAGGATGAATAGAGAACTTGGATAAATGTGCCTCATCAAGGATTTGTTTGCGAAGTGGATGATCCTTAGGCACAACAATTCGATCATTGAACCATAGGACTCCTTGATGATCAGTGTGAAAACACTTATATTTAGCTTCTCCCTGAGATAGCTTTGATTTGATGATTTTGATACCCTCATCATGTAGTTGCGACATGATGATTCTATCTCGAAGAGTAAACTCAATGGATAGCAGATTCAGACTACCTTGAGGAATAATCTCTAGATTGAGTTTTCTCATTTGATGGCAAAGAGTGTCACTAAAGGTGGATACGGATAAGCAGTGACAATGTGACTTGCGGCAAAGTGCATCCGCAACCACATTAGCTTTGCCTGGATGATAGTGTACCTCAAGGTCATAATCTTTAATCAATTCCAACCAACGCCTTTGCCTCATATTTAAGTCAGCTTGAGTGAAGATATACTTGAGGCTCTTATGGTCAGTGTAAATATTACATTTAGCACCCATAAGATGATGTCTCCAGATCTTGAGAGCATGGATAACTGCTGCCAATTCAAGATCATGTGTTGGATAATTTTGCTCATGAGTCCGAAGTGCTCTGGATGCATAAGCAATGACCCGGTTGTTTTGCATAAGAACACAACCAAGGCCAGTTCCAGAAGCATCACAATAGACATCAAAAGACTGAGTATTATCTGGCTGAGCTAATACGGGAGCAGTCGTCAGAAGCTTCCTCAAGGTATGAAATGCTTCATCACACTTATCATCCCAGCGGAACTTAACTTCTTTCTTAAGTAGCTCAGTCATTGGTTTGGCTATCTTGGAGAAGTCTGGAATGAATCGGCAATAATATCCCGCCAATCCAAGGAAACTTCGAATTTGATGGACTGAAGTTGGAGGTTTCCATTCCATAACCTTTGCGACTTTGGTTGGATCAACCGATATGCCTTGACTAGATATAGTATGTCCTAAAAATTTCACACTATCCAGCCAGAATTCACATTTCAAGAATTTGGCATAAAGGCGATGATCACGTAGTCGTTGAAGAACGACACGTAAATGATTAGCATGGTCTTCTTTAGTTTTGCAGTATATTAGAATGTCATCAATGAAGACCACGACGAATTTGTCAAGTTCCGGCATGAATACTGAATTCATGAGATACATGAAATATGCCGGTGCATTAGTAAGTCCGAATGACATAACCAGATATTCATAAAGTCCATATCTGGTTGAGAAGGCCGTTTTTGGAATATCACAAGGCCTAATCTTGATCTGATGATAACCAGAGCGTAAGTCAATCTTAGAGAAGACCTTAGCCCCGGCTAGCTGATCAAACAAAATATCAATGCGGGGGAGAGGGTACTTATTTTTGATAGTAACCGCATTGAGTGGACGGTAATCGACACATAGCCTTAGGCTATCGTCTTTCTTCTTGACAAAAAGAGCAGAACAACCCCAAGGTGAGGCACTTGGACGTATATAACCCTTATCAAGAAGATCTTGGAGCTGGATTTTCAGTTCTGCTAATTCATTTGGAGGCATACTATACGGCCTCTTTGAAATCGGAGCAGTGCCCGGTTGAAGTTCAATGATAAACTCGATGTCTCTATCTGGTGGCATTCCAGGCAAATCGTCTGGAAAGACATCGGGGTATTCACATACTATAGGAATATCCTTGATTTTGATATCTGTGATAGCATAAGTGCAAGGGTGTAGACAATCTGATTGAGGCAGATAAAGGGTGGTGATCCCATAGTATGGTGAATCAATTTCAACAACTCGGGAAGAAATATCTAGTCGGACTCGATGTTTAGTCATCCAATCGGTCCCAAGTATAATATCAATACCCTCCAAACTTAGTAAAACCAAATCAGTTTTGATTTCTTTACTACCTAACTGAATTGGCACATATCTACTCACTTGGTTGGAGGTAATATTTCCTCCAGGGGTAGAGATCATATATGACCCCTGGATAGGACAAGAATCAAGTCCTAGTCGGGTACCACAGTTGTTACTAATAAAGCTATGTGTTGCTCCAGAATCAAATAAAGTAACAACTGGTTTGTGGTGAATAGAAAATGTACCCGACATGACGGGAGCCCCATCTGGAAGTTCTGCCAGAGTGGTGAAGTTAATCCGTCCTTGCCGGACTTGCATCACCGGCTTCTTGCCCTTGTTTTGGTTACCCTGAGTAGAGCTTTGCCCTGGATTAGGTTTCTTGGGCCGCGGACAATCCCGGATGAAATGTTCCGCGCTTCCGCAATTGAAACAGCGATAGTTGCTGCCTCTCTGTGGTACTTGTTGAACATTCGGCCGTGGGCCAGATGGTTGTGCTTGTTGCGAAGGAACGGGAGGTCCATACCTTCCCTGCTGTTGGGGCGGCCTGAAAACCAATCTACCCGTTGGGGCATTCCGCTGCGGTGCTCTAAATGGTGTATTAGGAACAACCCGATACCTCGGTGATTGAGCACTCGAGGGTCCAGTAGGAGTCTTCCGCTTTTTCTCGGCATGATGTGCCACGATACAATCTTCTTGAGTTAAAGCCATATTAACCAGCTCGCTGAAAGTATTAGCCTTTACAAGATTCAGGCGTTCCTTGAGCTTGGTATTAAGGCCTCGACGGAAACGATCTTGTTTCTTGGCATCGTTATCCACATGATATCCTGCATATTGACACAGATGATTGAAATTCTGTGCGTATTGTAGGACTGTACTGGTGCCTTGAGTAAGAGCCAGGAATTCATTCAACTTTCGCTCTAGTAATCCCTCCGGAATATAATGTGCTCTAAAGGCTACCCGAAATTCATCCCAGGTGATAACATGCCCTGCAGGTTGCATGGCGTAGAAATTATCCCACCAGATCCGAGCAGCACCTCGGAGTTGCTGTGCGGCAAAGGAAGCTTTGCTGGAATCCGCACAAGGTACTGTCAATAGAGCGAACTTTGATTCAATAATATGGAGCCAAGCATCGGCATCCAAGGGCTCTTCAGCTTTATTGAAGAAAGGAGGCTGTGTACTGATGAAATCCTGGTAACTAGCCACGGGAGGATTGTGATCATCCCGACCTCCTCGGAACTGTTGACGTTGCTGGTTTTGCTGCGCTTGAACCAGCAAGTTAAGCAACTCAGTTTGCCGAGCCATAACTTCGGCAAGGTTAGGAGGTGGCGGTGGTGGTTGTTGAGAACCGCTAGCCTGATCTGCCCGGAAACCTTCCGGGGTTCCGCGCGTGGCTCCAACCATCTGAAACAAAGGAGATGTCCATCATTAACCATATAGCCTTACTCCCAATTTCAGAAGATATATGACTTAGATAAACAATGCACATACTCCATTCAATCATCTCATTTCAGAATCATAAGGATAATGAATAGGATGATAAAATAGGAAACTTATATTACAACACTTATTCTGATGATTGTTCACATCACACATCCGAAAGTTCACTACGTAGGCCATCTAAATTACAACAAATGGCACGAGGTCTAGATAAGTCTCATACTACTTAAGTTATTACACTCCCCTAGGTTACACCTAATGATCGACAATCTGCTAAACTAAAAATCATCGAAATTGCCTATCAACGACTGACTGCCAGAGAGAGAGTGATAGGGACTAAGAACAGGATCCCCATGCTCAGAGTCAATATCTGAAACACCCTCAATCTCTTATGGATCTTCTTCTTCTTCTTCAGGCATTATGGGTATAGCGGGAAATATCGGTTGCTGCTGCAGTTCCTCAATGTGAGCCTGGGCATCATCAGCTTCAAGTATCAGATCATGAATTTGCGCTTGTAGGAACTCAATAACAGTGTCACGCTGAGTGATAATATGATCACTCTCATTGATCTGATCTTCACGATGGAGGATTGTCTCATCCCTTGCTGCAATGATTTCATCCTTTTGAGTCACCAAGGCTTGTAATTCTTCTATTTGGGTTACTTGATGGTCAGCATTTCGATAGTGACTTTGAGCCACTCCAGTTAACTGACTCACACCATGACGCAGTAGCATCTGGTAATGATGTTGCACATCCATAAACCTGGTAATGATACGGACGGTTTCTTCAGCCAGATCTCCTAGCATATAACCAAGATGCTCTGTCCGAAAATTCCATTCCGAATTATCAGGGTCAATGGTAGGAAATAAACCAATAGGATATGCGGCAACTTCCATCGGATGTTGATTGCAGAAAAGTTTGATAGCTTCCAAAGCAGCAGTTTCAAGGGTATCAACCAGATGATATCCCACCACTTCCACTTCTATGGGATGCCAGGAGGAGCGGAAAGGGTGTTGAGGAATTATCATCTTAACCCGGCATCGAGGAACTCCTTCTTCACGATATTCTACCCCATCGTATTGAGGAGGCTCTGTATAATGAAACAGACTTAAGGATTCCCACAAGAGACGAGGAAACCCTTCCCAATGTAAAGCGTTGGTGTGGAAGTGCCCTTCCTGATCCCAAAAGGCATTGGAAGGAGCAGCCATCTGCGATAACATTGCAAATGGTAAGATATATTTACCCTGCGGAAAGCTCACAAGGTAAATGGGTTAAGAAAGTTGATTCTGATAACAGCAAAGGCTGGAAATCAGATGGATACTTAAGAGCTAAAGATTGTTATTTAACCAAACTAGGAAATACCAATATGTTACTTATTTCTTAGAAAGCATCAAAATTAAGCATTCGTTTTGTTGATTAGTGTGTTATGCATGCACGCACTACGCGATCTCACAACCAAAAATAACTGCCAAGTAATCTTGGTCTTACGTGGTTAGTTTCGGTGGCATAATACATATGTCTCTCCTTAATAACTAGTCGATAAGCCCTATCCGTCCTAGTTTCGTAATCGTGGTTAGTGTACCTGCAGAAAACCACAATGCATATATATATATATATATCCAATGAACCTTTCATGCCAGCATGTCATGAAAGCGTCCCCATTCATTACTGCTCACTATAGAAACAGCATCTGTACAATTACCGCCGTACAGACAACGTTAACATACGTCGCCGAAACAATGTGTTCACGGGGGGTACCGCAAAATGCGGGGGTATGAACAGCGATCGCCATACCCTGTGTCGAACCATCTACTCCCAAAGTAGTCAACCAAAGTTGGTACATTGGCACCATCTCAAGTAAGCCACTGCTTGAGAAACAGCGTTCGGTTCGCATCACCGACAGGAAGGCCAAGCTCCCTCAGTTGGCTGAGGATCCTTACCTTCTTACCTCACGATCGAAGATGTCGTTACAGAAAGTAAGGTTGGGTTGTGCATAAATTTAAGTTTCAACAGAAAAGTAATGCTGGAAGTCAGAGTTATATATATATATGTTACAGCCACCTCTAATTCCCTTATAACATTACCCTAGGGCTTTACGTACTATACATAAACCTTAACGAATCCAACGTACCTTTTGCAAAATACTTTGTTGGTCAAATTTCATACCGAAAGTATTTTTAAGGCATTTCATATCTCCAGTGTACACTTGTTAGCTCTGATACCAGCTGTGGCAGAACCAACCTGAATTACACCGGCTCAAGTACGCAAGTCCTCTCTTGAGGGTTACCTCGTACTTCAAACGGTATAATCCTTTGGCCTGTCGGGTAACGTCCCGATAAACCACCGAACGCAGGATCCAACAAGGTACCTCACACGATGGTGAGTCCAGAGATATAAATGCCATTACATTTTACACCATAGGCAAATATATTACAAAAATATACAAAGCGTCATTAACTCCCACTGAGAGGAGATTATTACAAAACAGGTTTAAGTCTTAAGATAAAGCAGCAGAGTTTGAAAAGCGTAAATATTGTACACGTCGTTAATACAGATATCATGCTAGCCCTGGCATGATATCATTCGGCGGAATCGGTGTTGGCCGGGGACGGATCCCACTCCACGGACCAACCATCAGGCAAGGGGTAGGGCCACGGTGTAATGAAAGCTGGCTCATCAGGGAGATTACCTGGATTAAATCAACAAAAGCAAGGCTGAGTATACTAATACTCAGCAAGACTTACCCGGAATTGGGTATACCTTAGCCCATAACTAGACTCATGAAGGCTTTTAGCTTTAGGTAGAGTTTTCAGCTGAAAAGCAACAAAGAGTAGATCCTTATTTTCAACTTTTAGCTTTCAGGTTCTAGTGAATTAACCATTCTAGGTAAGCATCTATAACTATTCAAACATGGTAGAATCCTTAATCAAACATCATCTTTGATAATCACAAAGTTGCTCTTGTTACTCTATGTGGCAAAGGGATTAAGCAGTCTCAATCTCCGCGAGAAACGGACGATTCCTGAATCGAATTTCAAACCTTGCAAGGGTAAACCTAACACACACGCTTGGAACACCAAAGGGTCGTTCCGAAGCAACCGTTTGCCTTTCATTCCGACTCGTGGATCAGTGCCACCACAAGCGACTGCAGGACCATACGCACTTCCAAAGTGCAGGATGTACGTCTGTAGCGCGACTACAAAACCCGTACTCCTGGTTGCCCAGCAACACGTATTCCTACACGTCGAACAAAGTAACCAAAAGAAGCAATACATGTGGTGGGGGGTATGTCCACTCCTCGGGCCGATCGGTTACTAGGCTTACCGCTTACCATATTTCACGGCATGTGGCTAGTACTTTCAAACGCTTAACCACCGCTACCACACACTGCGACCTTATCAAATTCCATACACAGACGGGTATCATCTCAATATGATACCTCACAAAATCCCGTCCGTCATCCTTATAATGATAACAGGAATGTAAACATCACAATTCCTATATCGCGCGAGTGACAGGAAATCACTCGACTTCTACCGGTCCTATAAGCATAGCAGCTAGTCGGACTCAAGTTCTAGTGTACAATACATTGGTTTCTGGAATTATGCAACTAAGGTTTTCAAACAACTCCTAAGAACTTAATGCATAAAGATATATATAAATAATATAGGTTGCAGTGTAATAAAGTAGGGGTTATGTCCGGGGCTTGCCTTCGCTAGTGGGGTTGGGGTTAGTCAAATTAATATCCTCCGAACCTTGGTTCGGGGCTTCAGAGAAATCCGCAACGAGAATCCCGGAGTCTTCAGAATAACCTCCTTCTTGTTCCGGAATCAACTGGTAATCTCCGTCAGCGAGAGTGGTCGAGTCTATATGAGATGCAAAGTTACAAGTTATGGAATGTATATACTTTTATGTTATTTCACAATAAAGTTGCAATCCAAACAAAAGAACATTACATTTCGACAATTAACCTATCTACCCTGCACTGGGCAGTCATTTATCGAGTACTAACTAAACTAACTAGTCTCGTTAGGCAACAGGGTGGGTTACCCTAAACATCCGATTAACTACAATAGGTAGCATATCTGATTACTATAAGTAACACTAAATACACTTAGCAATCTCCATTTATTTTATTAGCTAAAAATTGTAATTAACCTTAGGTTATTACTTAATTATGGCTAACTTTGGATTAATTAATCAAATCTTAAATTAAGACAAATAATTAATACTTATGAAAATTACCATAAGTGGGTTTTATTGAAATTTTACTCTAAAAGGAACTAAGCCACAAAATTAAACAAGATTATAATTGAAAATTCAAGATATAATTATAACTGGAGTTTTATACTAAAACTAGGGTTCAAAATTTAAGGACATTATAAATTACTCAAGACTAATATTCCAGAAAAGTTTCATAATTTTTCATGCATAATAATTATTATTTATGAATTACCTTTGAATTTAAGCTTGAAACTTATAACTCAATTTATATTAGGTTTCTGATTCTCAAATTTTTATCTTAGATTACTCCTGTTGTAACAAGCCTAAGATAAATTTTTCAGCCCTAAATATGAAGGAATACATTTGGAATTAAATTAAGTAACTTTTATCAACATATAACAAAAAGTACTCGAAATCTAAGCAAATGAACAGTAAAGTACTCAAACTTTTTACACAGAGCTATACATAACACATATAATCTAGGTTTCAAATTTCAACTATAACACATGCCTACAACATGAGATACAATTAAAACACTTATTTTCTAATATTTAATATACATCAGAAAATATACACCTACAGCTCAAACTTCCTCAATAAAAGTAGTCGAATTTCACTTAAGGATTCTAACAAAATTTAGTTTGCATTTTTATGACTTTTCCTCGAATTGATATGGAATTTCAAAATTGGCAGCTTAAATTACACAAGAGGTCCTTCGGTTACTATTTCCCTGAGTCTATTTCTTTGCACAAAACCCCCTAAACTTCTATTTCTTCTAACCCGCAGTCCTTCCCCCAATTCCCCCCCGGTCAAGGTAGAAGCCCGGTGTTGACCGGCTTGCTCCGGCGACGGCGAGCGCCGGTGGTGAGGGCAGAGGGGCGGGGAAGCAACTAGGGTCCCTTGTGCACCTGTGCAAGCTCGGAATTGAAGGGAGATGGCTTGGGGCGGTGGCGCGACGGAGGGTTGCGGCCGGCGGCGAGGTGGAGCGTTGGGGGCGGTACTCCAGTGCCCTTGGACGACGGTAGATCGGTTGGAAAGCTGCCTGGGAATGTGGTGGAGCTCAAGCTGGGGTCAATTTGAGCTAGGAAAGGCCGGAAGAGGGAGCTCCACGGTGGACAGACACGGCGGCGACGAGAAAGCTCGGGGAGCTCATCGGGAAGCCAATGTAAGGCCTTAGGAACCCAATTGATAGGTCGGGGAGCGTCGTAGGGGTGATGTGGTGTAGGCTAGAGCACGGTGGTGGCGTGAAACGGCTTGGGATGGGCTGCCCACGGCGGTGCCGAGCGCGGCCGGAGTTGGGAGAGAAGAAGAGTGCAAATGAACTCTCTACACTCTCCTGGTCACGTTGAGTAGAAGAAAGGGAACGGAGGGATAAGCGCGGGACGTGAAACGGCGGCAACGATGTGGCGGCCGGCGAACCGCTCGGGTCATCGTGGCACACGCGCGCGAGGCCAGGAAGGGAGGGAAACAGCGGCGGGGGAAGCAAGGGGCGACGCGTGGGCATGTGTAGCAGCTGGAGGTGGAGCTCGGGGTCCTGTGCTGGCGGTCAGCGGCGGAGGCAGAGCGGAGCAGAGGGGGAAGCGGTGGTGCCAGGGGAAGACGAAGCAGGCAGGAGTCAGAAGGACTTGTTCGTGATTTCCAAAAAATTTAGGGACCCCTCTGTAATCTAAAATTTCTCACTGCTACAAAGGTCAAATGAGAAAATGTTCAACATGAAAGTTGTAGAGTTTTTCAAACTCTACAACATTGCTATAGGGCTTGGGTTCAGAAAATCAAGGTTTACAACTATTTGGATTACATTTTGAAACAAGATGGAATTTAAGTTAAATTTATCTTTGCCCACCTAAATTTGATCAAATTTTGGGCATGTTTATAAATTTTCTAACCTGTCATGATTACTTGTATTTTTACACATTAACCCTTAAGTAAATTTGAATTTGACCTTTATATTCCAACCATTTCATATGTAACCCTTATATTTGTGTTAATTACACATAAGCCCTTAGTTTCATACAAAGTCTATTTCTTTTAGGTTTTAACCTAATATTTATACTTTTCTTTTCTATAGTCATTTGAATTTGACATTTAAGAGCATTTTCCACACACTTGCACATATGAACTTATAAAATCTATAATTTACAATACACCCCTAGTTCTCTATACAAACCTTAATATACATACAACACACTAGTAACTAGTGTCTATATTCTAATTACAGGAATGTTACAAAAAGCTTCAGGGGGTCAAGGCGATCCTCCCAAGTTACTTGTCGGGAGCTAAAATAGCCAGAAGAGCAAGTCCCCACGGCAACCCGGGACGACGGCGAGGGGAGGAGCTCGTCGGCGAGGTAGATGCGGTGCTTAAGGGCGGCGATGAAGTGGCTGGTGAGCTTCACGGGATCACGGCGAAGCTACAGGAGGTGACGGGGTGGCTTGAGAAGGGGGACAGAGGAAGAAGAAGGGGGTGCCAGGGACTTTTGTGAGATTTCAAAAAACTCTAGGGACCTTAGCGTAAAACTAGGTTTTCTCACTGTTTTATACTTTAAATGAGAAAATGGTCAAAATAAAAGTTGTAGAACTTTTCAAAACCTACAACTTTTATTTAGGGTTCGACTCCAAAAACTCAAAGGATAGAGTTTTATCTTAAGACTTTGGACTTAATTCAAACTTTATGAAGTTTTTGTCCTCAGTTAGGTAAATTCCATATACTTTGGACTGAATTGCAAGTTTAGGTAATGTAATGATGACTAACATTCTTACACTTTGAACCCTAGTCAAAATTGGAAGTTACATGTGTGATTCAAATATTTTGCGTAAAAGGACTCCTACTTTTAAAAAATTACACATAAGTCCTTATTCACTCACATTCACTCAATTTCACTCAATCCAATACACACATCACACATTCCTCCCTAGTGTTTTAGAATTTTGACACCTAGGGTGTCACATAACTGAGTCGTCGAATGACATACCTGAAAACCACATTACTAGCAAGGCTGAGTATACTAATACTCAGCAAGGCTTACCCGTCAATTGGGTATACTTAGCCCATAACAAGACCACCACGGTATGTGGCTAGTACTTTCAAACACTTGACGGTATGTGGCTAGTACTTTCAAACACTTGACCACCACTACCACACACTGCGGCCTTATCAAATTGATCAACACAGACGGGGTACCATTCTAAGTCATGATACTGCACATAACCCCGTCCGTGATCCTTATAGTGATTTCAAAGTAGTAAAGAATCAACTCCTATATCGCGCGAGTGACAGGAAATCACTCGACTTTTGCCGGTCCTATTAGCAGACCATCTACTCGATAAGGACTCGGAAACATTACATAGGTTCCTAGGTTTCATGCAACTAGGGCTTCATAACAATTCCTAGAACTTAATGCAAAATATAGATATATAACAATATAAGTGCATAATTTAAAATATTAGGTTATGCACCGGGGCTTGCCTTCACTGGTGAGGCTGGGGTCAATGATGTCAGTATCTTCCAAACCTGGGTTCGGGGCTTCAGAAAGACCCTTAGCGACGTTTACTTGAGCTTCAGAAATACCCTCATCGGGTTCCACGATTAGCTCGTAGGTACCGTCGGCGAGTGTCGTCAAATCTACATGATATGCAATGATTTGAAACAAATGGTTATTATTTTAATATTTGGTTTTCACAATAAGGTTGCAATCCAACAAGAATATATTCAATACATCAATTCAAGACTTAACTAATTTGTACAAACAACAAAAAGATTTGAAAATAAACTTAAGAAGAGTTTCTGATGTAGAAAGTTTGTTCAAAACGGCTATTTGGTGAAGGTTACTACAGATCTGATTGGATCTACTTAATAGCATGTTTTTCAGATAGCTTATCTAGCGGATTGAGTTGTGCATTGGAAAAGTCCGACTAGAGACACAGCCGGCGCGGCGAGGTTCCGAGGGTGGTGGTGTTCCGGCGACTAGAGTGCAGGAAGGCAAAGGAAATTGGTCAGGGAGCTTCGATGTGGAGATGTAGTGCTAATGGTGCTCTTGGCGAAGGAGGAGAAGGGGTGGAACTTCGATTCGACTAGAATTAGCACGGCGGCGGAGAGTGAGATCGCCGGCGCGCTGTTCTGCGCTGCGCGTACGCGGAAAGAGGAAGAAGAGCAGATCAGGAAGGGGCAATGAGATGCGGTGGTGCTGGTGGAGCACAAAATTGGAGAGGAGGAGCAGCGGAGATGGCTGACGGCGGTGGACAGAGGAGCTCCGGTGAAGTAGTCGAGCGGGGAAAAGAACAAGAATGCGGGTGCGCGCGAGGGGATAGAAGAAAGGAGAAGTTTACTGGGCATGTTCCCAAGCTAAAAAGAGGCATGCGAGCAGGCAGCAAGCAGCTGCTGGTGGTCGACGGCGCGCGTGGCGGTTCGGGCGGGCAGCAGCAAGATGCGTCTGTGCGAGGAGGAACCAGTGGGGTTAGGCAAGCGGCGGGCGGGCGAGCTGGGGGCCAGGTGGCGCAGGAAGAGCGGCGAGGGGGCAGCTGGCGGCCGGGGGAAACACCGGCGATGGGCAGTGGGCGGCACTGCAGAGAAACAGAGAAGGGGAAGCAGGAGGAAGAAGACGAGGACCTATTCGTAAATTTTGCAAAAGTTCAAGGAGTTCACTGTAAAGTAAAATTTTCTTCCAAACTATAGCTCTAATGAAACTATGCCCAAAATCAAAAGTGTAGAGCTTAAAAAGATCTACCACTTTGCTTTAGGGTCCAACTTTAAAAGATTTAGGGTTTTGAAATTATTTTTAAAAGCCAATAAATCATTCAATTGCAAATAAATCCAAAATAAATTTTACCTCTTCAATGAAGACTTGGAGTATTTACACTTCTTACAGTGCTTAAATAGTAAAAACTTACGTTTGTAAATCAACCCTTGATACATTTTTTAAATTACCTCCAATACACAATTTACAAAAAGAACCCTAATTTTCCCAATATTACAAAAATACCCTTTAACATGTATTTTAAGTTTTTAAAGGCATTCATCAAAGCAAACACAAACTTCACACTAACAAGCACAACTTCATACTAAAAAGTTAGTGTGCCTAGCTCCGAAGTACCTAAAATGTCACAATAGCACATCAAACAAGATCCCACAAAAACTACCGGTAGAGACATGTTCTAGCATTGAAATATTGACACAAGTCTTAACAAGCAGAGACTAGCTTATAGTCCAAAAATCATTCACAGTACTGTCCTAGATCAAGATATACATTTATGGGTTATTTAAAATAAGATTAATTTTAGATCAAGTTTTAGTTTGTAATTGGTCATCTATCTGTGCTAAAGTAGTCGGATGCATCAAGATGGTCACAACAAATTTTAGTTTGCATTTTTCTGATTTTTCTATGATTTTAGATTGATTTTACAAGTGACACCCTCTTGAATGCAAAAGCACTCGAGTTCTCGCAGATATGTCCCTGGATCTAGCAGAAAGTACCCTAATAAGAACTTGGTGATTGCAATGTGGTCCCTGGGTGGGGTTGGGCTGTTCCCGACAAAATCCGACGAGGGTGACGAGGGGAAATAGGTTGGGGAGCACGAGGAGGTCGATAGAAACCTGTTGGTGTGCTCGGTTGGGGCTGGGGTGGCCGAAGTTGGGCTGCCGGCGGTGAGCAGGAGCTCTAGTGAGGTGCGGGCAATGGGTGGCGGTGGTCCGGCGAGCGACGGTGGCGTGGGGAAGTTAGGGAGAACCAGCAGGTCGAAGCCGACCCATTTAGAGCCTCGGTTTGGGTTGAGGAGGAGCGGAAAGTGGGGCTCGACGGCGAGGTCGAGTGGCAGCGCTAATGGCGGGGTGGTGGTGGTACTCGGGCGTGTGTGAGCAGGGGCTCGGTGCAGCCCTTTTGTAGGCACACAGGGAAGGGGGGTGGAGCTGGGCGCGACACAATGGAGGGAGGCACAGCCGGGACAAGGTCGCGGCAAGAGTGCGGCGTCGCTGGCGCGTCGTGGCTCGGCCGTCGGGAATCGAAGGCCGCGTGGCGCGTGCGAGTTGGCAGGGGCGGGATACGGGGAGTGGAAAATCGCCGGCAGCAGGCCCGGTCGGGGCCTGTTGGAGGTCGTGCCTTGGCACGGCTTGCCGGGGGAGGCATCGTCGGCCAGGTGGCCGGCGGCCGCTGCCCCTCGACGGGACAGAACAGGGGAGGGGAGAGAAGAGAGAGGGAGAGAGAGAAGGGTCGGGATTCAAATTAAATTTTCTCAAAATTTTGAACCGAAACTTGAAAAACTTTGAACACGAAAGTTGTAGGAAATTTGAAAATCTACAATGTTTTGTTTTAGCCAAAAGTTCATTTAAGCCACGGTTTAAAAGTTATTTTAAATTCAAGACTACAAGAATTTGAATTACTAGTCATTTCTTATGTTAAATTTTGAATTTGCAAATGGTGCTTGAAGTACCCTTTGTAAGGTACTAAAATATGAGTGTGTTTTTATGCTACATTTTTCATGTAAAGTGGAGCATGAAAGGTTATAAATACAAAAGGAACAAATCTCACATACACATATACATACATATGCACATACACATTCATACACATATATATGCACACACATAATTAGACGCAATGTTTCAGTGATTCTAGATTATTATGCATGATGCTATGTTTAGATTTTCTTGCTTAGGATTGTAAACACCTAGGGTGTTACAGCGTTCCCCCCTTAAAAAGAATCTCATCCCGAGATTCGGATAAGTACGCCTAGTGTGCAAGTGCGTGTACCTTTGGGTGAGTTTAGAAAACCGGAGAAATTTTGATTTAGATAGCTTTCAGTTTCCCAAGTGGCTTCATCTTTGGTATGATGACTCCATTGGATTTTGTACATTTTAACCACTTTCCTTCTAGTGACTTTTTCCTTTCGATCAAGAAGTTTGATAGGATATTCAACATAAGAGAGGTCCGGTTCTACCAATATTTCCTTTTGTTCAACAATTTATGTTGGAACTTGAATACACTTCTTGAGTTGAGAGACATGAAAGATATCATGGATGGCTGCAAGTTGAGGGGGTAGTCGCACTCTATAGACCACGGGTCCGCAATTTTTGGTGATCTCATAAGGACCAACATATCGGGGAGCTAACTTCTCTCTCACTCCAAACCTTTGCACACCCTTGGTTAGTGAAACCCGAAGGTAGACATGATCACCAACTTCAAATTACAAAGGCTTTCTCCTTTTATCAAAACAGCTCTTTTGCCTAGACTGTGCAACTCTTATATTCTCTTGTATTACTCTTACTTTTTTCCTCTGCCTCGATTACCAAGTCTGGTCCAGATTTTTATATTGTCCGGTTTGGGACCAACTCAAACAGTGCTATTTTCAAACTTGCCTGATAGCTATTGTTGAGCGAGGCCCCTTCAGCAAAGTTGCACGTAATACCAGTCGTAAACCTATAAAATGGAGTTATACTGGAAGTATGAGTGAGACCCCTTCAGTAACATAAGATACTAGTCGGAAACTAGTAATCTGTTATTGGAAGTATGGGAGCGAGGCCCCTTCAGCAAACTTGCGCGTAATACCAATCGTAAACTAGTAAAATAAAGTTATACTGGAAGTATTGATCTCCAGGTGCTGATAGAAGATGTCTTGGTTGATTAAGGATGAGAACAGAGTAGATGCTCGATATTCTAGGAATTAGGAATCTCCTGGCCATCGGGGTACTGTAAGTGATACGACCCAGGTCCTGTAACCTTGTGCATGATGAGAGACCCCTCCCATCGCGAGTTAAACTTGTTTAACTCGGTGTCATCCTGGATTCATCGAAGAACCATATCTCCAATACTGAAAGAGCATCGTTGAACATTCCGGTCGTGGTAACGCCGGACTCCTTGTAAGTAGCGGGCTAACTAGAGCAAGACATTGCATCAAATTTCATCAGCTGAGTTGAGCTCTAGATGTCTTGCATTGTTAGCCTCGCCTTCTTGAAACATCTCCAGTCGAGGAGACATCCACATTACGTCAGTTGGTACGAGGAAGAAAGGTGACTGTCTTGTAGCTTTGCTTGGTTGTGTGCAAAGCCCCCAGATTATTGACGAGATCTCATCGATCCATTTGCCGCCCTTTTTGCTATTTTCATCATAGAGTCTTTTCTTCAAGCCATCAAGAATCAAACCGTTGGCGCGCTCAACCTGGCCATTGGCCCACAGGTGAGCCAGTGGAACATGCTTGACTTTAATGGAACTACGTTCACAGAAATTCCAGAACTGATGTGAGTGGAAATTGGATCCGAAGTCCGTAATGATGGTGTTGGGGAAGCCAAAAAGGTGCAAGATGTCGCACATGAAGGTAACCACTCGATCTGCTGAGAATGTTGTGATTGGCTTGTACTCAATCTACTTGGTAAACTTGTCAATGGCCACCAATACGTGAGTAAAACCACCCGGCGCGGTGGTCAGAGGCCCTATCATGTCCAGGCTCCAGCATGCAAACGGCCATGAAGGTGGGTAATGAGGTTGTGAGCCGGGATATGGGGCTATTTGCTAAAGAACTTGCAGTTTGTGCACCATCAAACAAGTGCTTGGGCGTCTGCCAAAGTAGTCGGCCAGTAGAAACTAGATCTAATAGCCTTGCCAACTAGTGTGCGCAAAGCAGCGTGGTTCCCGCACACACCTTCGTGAATCTCATGGAGTATTTCTCGACCCTCCTCCATGTGGACATACTTCATGAGTGTGCCAGACGTTGATCCATGCTTGAACAGGTTACCCCCGACTAGAACGTACGCTTTACTGCGCCTTAGGATGCGTGTAGCCTCAACGCTTTTTGGATTGATGCCGTGGGGGTAGTTTGTGCTCCTGGATGTAGTCAATGAAGGTCACCCTCCAGTCGACCTCGATCATCAAGACCTCTCGGTCAGGTTCGTTTGGACCCTGAGCGATGGAACTTGAGTTTGGTGCCTTGATGGAAGGGTGATGCAACTCCTGAACAAAAACTGCCGGTGGGACGTTAGCTCGATCAGAACCCACTTTTGAGAGCATATCCACTCCCACGTTGTTGTCGCGAATCACATGGTCGCCCAATCCCGAGAACTTGTTCTGCTTGCGTATCTCCGCAACGTACGCATCCATGGTGTCCTTATTGACATCCCACTCTTTGTTGACTAGTTGGACCACCAGTAAGGAGTCACCATTGACAAGCAATCGCTTGATGTCCAGACCTTGCAATAGCGCCTCGTACTCGGCTTCATTGTTAGAGACCTCAATTAGTACTTGGAACACATACTTGAGTGGTTATCCTATCGGACTAATGAAAAGTACTCCCGCGCCACCACCACCGAGCTTGAGTGAGCCATCGAAGTACATGACCCAATGCTCTGGCTGGTTGGCTGGGGCTTCGACTAGTGCCTGCGACTTGATGGTTGCATGGGGCTTGAAGTCGAGGGTGAGAGCCCCCAGTTCCATTGCCCACTTGGAGATGCGCCCGGCGATGTCCCGATTGTGGAGGATATCCACCAATGGAAAGTCAGTTACCACCAAGATGTTGTATACGTTGAAATAATGGCGAATCTTCCTGGAGGTGATGAGTATACCGTAGAGTAGTTTCTGAATTGTCGGGTAACGAACCTTAGATTCTGAAAGGACTTCGCTGATGAACTAGACTGGTCGCTGCACACTGAAAGCGTGGCCTTCCTCTTGGCGCTCCACCATGATTGCTATTGTGACATTCAGGTATTTAGAATACACTAGATACTAGTATAAAGTGTGCATGGTTGATTTTGTGTATGTGTGTTCAAATTTGAATGCAAAAGGGAAAAGGGCATTTATGTAATTTTGAAAAATGTAGGTCTTCTAGTGTTAAATGGGAGAGAATGGGAGGTAAAATTAAAACATATGAAGGTTGATTTGCAAAAGTCAAGAACTTGCTTTTAAATCACAAATATAGGTGAAACTACACAAGGGATGCAAGTGTAGTGTAGTTTTTAAATAGGATTTAATTAAAGTTTAAAACTTTGCTAAGTTTTATGTTATTTTTAAATCCTTAGCTCTTTTGCAACTAAGCCTTAAAGCAAAGTTGTAGATCTTGCTAAAACCTACAGTTTTGCTTTTGGGCACATTTTCATTTGAGCTATGGTTTGAAAGTTATCTAGGCTTTTATTATCACCATAATTTGGCTGGGCCAAAGGATGGGCCGAGATCAACATGGGCTGAAGAGAATCATCGTAATGGTCTGCGAATCAGCCTCTGTACAAACATGTCAAGGGCCAGGATGGCCGTGTATCTAAGAATAGTTTAAATATAGTGAGTTAGAGATTGAATCGTAATCAGCTAGGGTTAGTTAAGATCAAAGTCTTCGGACTATAAATATATATCGTGAGAATCAATAAAGACGATCAATCATCCACAAACAAACTCTCGGCGCATCGCCACCCCTTTCAAGGGCTCTTCTCCAGGTAATCGACATGCTGCTCCGATCATGCCCTGCATGGTCGGGGCAGTGTTGCGTTTATCTGTTTATCCTTGTGTTGCTCGTACTGAAGCGTTTTTGATGGCGAGTAGCACTAGTTATCTTAAACGATTATGATGCTGCATTGGTTCGGATAGTAAATCATATTTTGTTTGCTGCTTGTAATCGTTGAGCTGTCCTTGTGTCCGATCTCGGGCGCGGGGGTAGCGTCTTGCTCTGTTATTACCTAGTAGATCCAATCTGTTATGGTAGTTCTTTGTCTTACAAAGAATTGGTTTAATATCTGCATGATTAGGCCCTTCAAATGGGTTGAATGTTCTGGCTGCATGTTTGGTACCTTATGATAACTTGATGAGGGATCGTTCCGGGGATCAACTTGTTAGTTGGTTTTTAGGCCTCGTTTTGGGTTAGTGTATGGTAATCTTTCATGTTTGTTAGGCTTAATCGCGCGTAGGATGTTCCGGTTATGTAGTGAAAGCTTTATCATCGCAGGTTAGATTAATGTGGTAATTGCAGAGCATGTTTTCACCTTTTCTTGTCGGATTCGTGCAAACAATCATATGTTTAGTAGATCCGATCTGTTGAGCATAGCAGTCGGCTTCTTCTAGCCGATTCTGGTAGAGTACCCGAAGGTCCAGTCTGGCACGAGGACAGGTCTGATCAAGTACAATGACTCCGTCGGCTTCTTTGGCTGACCACGGGAGTCATTGTAAGAGCCGATCACGGCTCGGACTAATGTTTAAACATGTCTGTGCATGCAGGAAGATAGCTGACGAACGACTTCTACACCTTCCTGATCAGGTATAGGTCAGGTGGCACGCCTAGCACTTCACCAAGCCAAGGCGTGTGCTGGACTCTTGGGCCGTTGACTGAGGGACCGGGGCCCACCAGCAGTCCTGGAAGCCTCCCGGCTCCTCATGTTGCCTGTCGCTGCTCGCCGGTGGGTTTTGACCGACAACACATTTGGGCACGCCCGGTGGGACGAACATCGACAACTGCATTGACGTATCGACTACATCGACTACATTAACTACTACGTCAACTACATCGACTACTTCAGCGACTACTTCGACTACATCAACTGTAGTCGACTACATCATTTTCTTCGGCTTCATCAACTTCCATTGACAAGATGCCGAGTGAGAACCCGATCACTTATGAGGAGTTGTCTGAAGAGCATAAGCAGAAGTATGATGAAATAAAGGCTGCTTTTGAAGCCGATCTCCTCGGCTCGTTTGAGAGGACTCGTCACCATGGCATCAGATGGAAGTGGTTTTCATCTGAAGGGGCTCTCGATGAAGTGGATCTATCTACCCCTACAGAAGAACGTACTCGGGCTCTCCGTCAGGAGGTCAATTATATGGTGGCTCACTCGTTGCATCGCCATTCTGAGAGTCTGGTGAATACACTTGAGCGTGTTGCGCTGCGCGTGGTGCAGGAGATTATGAAGCACCAGTACTCCCCAACAGGACCTGCTTTAGGAAGTCACAGAGGGGAGTTGCCTTCTCAAGCCAGGCCGCCATTGCCTTATGCATTTGCTGCCCCGGAGCAACAGAATTCTCCAGCATATGTCATATACAAGGTGGGAGGTGATCCTGCTGATCACCAATTCTTCAGCGAACCCCCCAAGGAGGTGCCGCATGGATATATTTGTGCATATATACTAGATGGTGGTCACCCGGCGCAACTTCCGCAGAGAGCATCTGGAGGAACACCCGTAGTCGATGCCGACAAACAAGCATGGCTGGATGCTTACGCAACGAGGCCGAGTCAGGAAGGTACGCACTCGGCCCCAGGAACTCATTCTGTAGATCAAATCAGTGCTATTTTGAGGGATCAATTTGTCATCCTCCCAAGAAGGCGAGCGATCGGCTACGCCAAACCGTATCCAAGTGACTTCGACTTGATTCCTCTGCCACCTAAGTATCGGCTACCTGAGTTCATTAAGTTCAACGGAGCAGAAGGATCCAGCTCCATAGAACATATAAGCCGATATCTAGCGCAATTGGGGATGATTTCGGTTTCAGATCCATTGCGAGTAAGGTTCTTCTCGCAGTCTCTCACAGGACCGGCTTTTGGATGGTACACATCATTGGGTCCTGATTCTATCCGCACTTGGAAGTAGCTGGAGGAACAGTTCCATATTCAATATCATTCAGAAGCTGTAGAAGCTGGGATTGCTGATTTGGCACAGCTCCGCCAGAAACGAGGAGAAATAGTGGCAGAATACATCCAGCGTTTTAGGGAAGTCAAGAATCGATGCTACTCAATTCGAATTTCAAAGAAAGAAGCTGTTGAATTAGCAATCTTGGGGTTGGTAAAACCAGTCAAGGATTTGGTTTTCCAGCTGGAGTTCAACTCTTTGGCGCATCTGGTACAAAAGATGACGGTATACGAGCAACGCCATCCAGAGTCGTACCAAGACAAGTTCAAGCGCCATGTGGTAATGGTTGATGCTGAAGATTCTGAGGACTCCGAAGACGACCAAGAAATCGCAGTCGTGGAGTGGGCTCGGGGAGCAAAACCCGTGTCCTGCAAGTGGGTGAAGCAGCAGGGTCCTTTAAAAGGATTCGATTTCGATGTGAGCAAAGTTGAACAGATATTTGACTTGCTCCTGAAAGAGAAGCAATTAAAGTTCCCTAAAGGTTTCAAGGTCCCGACAGCTCAGGAGCTTCAGGGGAGGGTATACTGCAAGTGGCACAATTCCTTCACCCATAGTACTGGCGACTGCAAAGAAGTCCGGTGACAAATACAATCGGCCATTGAGCAAGGCCGATTAATCTTAGGGCAATACGCCATGAAGGTTGATACTCAGCCGTTTCCAAATGTAAATATGGTGGAAGGGTACGACCGATCAACGCATCAACAACTGGATTTCATGCTTGGTATCAATATGGCAGGACATACATCACGTTCACATTCAAGGAGGCAAGAGGCCGATTCCCGCGACCGGCCCCAAAAAGAAGAAAGGGACTATATCACCGAGGAACAGGTCAGGCATGTCAGGAATCAACAACCAGTTTCCTCTCATCTCCTAAGAAAATACCAGTACCAGTATCAGCAGCGTCTCCAACATGAAACTGAAGAAGAAGAGTATGAGCGACGCACTAGGAAACGCCTCAGAAGGCAAGAAGATACACGGGATCATTAGCATTGCCCTTTCTTCATATACTGTTGGGATTCTGGTATGAAAAGATTACCCACGCTTGAAGATTGTCCAGAATGCAACTTTCAGAAGCAAGATACAAGAAGCACTTCAGTCTTTCAGTGTTTGGGACCAGAACGGCCTCGTCATGAACAAGTCGAGACATCACGCGTAGGGGGCAATTTTGAGGATGAAGAGGACAAATATCACCGGCCACGCTGGTGCCCTGATGGGCTCAACCAGTCCCAGAAGCGGAGGATACAGCGGCTGCATAGCCTGGAAGAAGCCGAAGCCCAGTACTTGGAAACATTAAGAAAAGCGCGGCCAGATTTGGCAGAAAAGGTCTACGACCCTCAACGAGTAGAGAGTACTCCCAAGAAGGTATGGCGGCCCAAGAAGTCGAAAGCCGATGTGAACACATCGGCTGACGCACATATGGTGTTTGTTCTCCCTGCAGAATTCCATGCACCAGGCCGTGAGGAGGTACCAGTGGCTCAACTTGACCTGGGTCCATGGCCAATTATATTCGAGAAGCCCCGAGAAAAGAATTACAAGCACTTGAAAGCGTTATATCTCAAAGGGTACATTAACGGCCAACCCGTCAGTAGGATGCTAGTCGATACAGGAGCAGTAGTCAATATAATGCCATACGCAGTGCTGCGCAAGTTGGGGCATTCTGCTGGGGACTTAATTAAGACCAATATCACGCTAAGTGACTTCAATGGACAAACATCAGAAGCACAAGGAGTTCTCAGCGTGGAACTGACGGTAGGAGGTAAAACTGTCCTTACATCATTTTTTGTGGTCAACAGCAAGGGTTCATACACCGTTCTGCTTGGGAGAGATTGGATTCACGCCAATTGCTGTATCCCTTCTACAATGCACCAATGTCTAATTCAATGGGATGGAGATGAAGTCGAAGTAGTCCACACGGATGATTCTGCTGAAGTGTCGCACGCCACCATGAGTGTCTGGGATGCGGAAGACTAAGAACCAATCTCGGGGATCAGCTTGGAGGGCTGCGACCGTGTGGAGGCTACAAAAAACGGGGTGAGGCTGGTCTTATCCACCAGCCTTACAGAGTAGATAGGGTGCCCAAGCCAGCTTGCGCCAAAGAGACAGGAGAGGCCGATCCCCGCGATCGGCCCCAAAAAGTAGAATTCGAGTTGTTTTTGTCATCCATATTACATTTTTATTTAGTTCACAAAGAAGCCCGCTCAAGCAGCCGGCTATGTGCACAAGTTAATGAAAAGAACAAGTCGGCCGATCCCTGCGATCGGCCAAATCATTTTATACCATATTCATTGTTCATCTGCAGTATCGACTTGATGGATGACGGAAAAGTAGGATACGGATTTACATCTGCTGACGAGCTAGAAGAAGTCGACATTGGTCCTGGGGATAAGCCACGTCCAACATTTATCAGTAAGAAGTTAAATCCGGAGTTAAGGGAGTCAATGATATTATTGCTAAAAGAATATGCAGATTGCTTTGCTTGGGACTACATAGAGATGCCTGGGTTGGACAGAAGTATTGTTTAGCATCGGCTCCCTCTCAAGCCAGGATTTCGGCCGTTCCAGCAGCGAGCACGGCAAATGAAGGCTGAAATCCTGGAAGAAGTCAAAAAAGAAGTCGAAAAGATGATAGAAGCAGGCTTCATCAGGACTTGCAGGTATGCCGAATGGATTTCTAGTGTTGTACCTGTACAAAAGAAGGATGGCCAGTGGAGAGTCTGTGTGGACTTTAGGGATCTCAATAGAGCGACACCAAAGGATGAATACCCGATGCCGGTTGCGGAAACATTGATTAATGCGGCTGCTGGTCATAAGATGTTGAGTTTCATGGATGGTAATGCTGGTTATAATCAAATTTTTATGGCTCCAGAAGATATTCACAAGACCGCATTCAAAGTACCAGGTGCAGTCGGGTTATTCGAGTATGTGGTCATGACTTTTGGGCTCAAAAATGCCGGTGCCACATATCAGCGAGCCATGAACTACATGTTTCATGATTTAATCGGCAAGCTGGTGGAAATCTATATTGATGATGTGGTGGTGAAATCTGCATCGGCTAAGGGACATATAGGAGATCTGCGACGAGTTCTGGAACGAACTAGGATGTTCGGGCTTAGAATGAATCCTAAAAAATGTGCTTTTGGTGTATCGGCCGGTCAGTTCCTGGGTTTTCTGGTTCATGAACGAGGGATCGAGATCGGCCTGAAGAGTCAAGAAGCTGTAAAAACAATGGTGCCACCTACTACGAAGAAGGAACTCCAGCAACTCATCGGTAAGATCAACTTTGTTAGGAGGTTCATTTCCAATCTGTTAGGGCGAATCGAGCCATTCATGGAGTTAGTGAAAATTAAAACCAACGATGAGTTCCGCTGGGGGGCAGAACAACAACAGGCGTTCGAAGAAATCAAGGAATATTTATCCAAGCCGCCCGTGTTAGTCCCACCCCAGCAGGGTAAGCCATTCTATGTTTATCTGTCAGTCGGTGCCACTTCCATTGCTTCAGTCATCATACAAGTGCAAGATGGCAAGGAGAGGGTTGTTTTTTATCTCAGCAGGAGGATGCTGGATGCAGAGACAAGGTACCCTGAAATCGAGAAATTATGCCTTTGTCTATTCTTTACTTGTACGAAGCTCCGCCACATCCTACTTTCTGCTGAGACAATTGTCATCTGCAAATCGGATGTTATCAAACACATGATGTCGGCCCCAGTGTTGAAAGGCCGACTTGGTAAATGGATGTTCGCTCTGTCTGAATTTGATGTTCGATACCAACCGGCGAAAGCAGTCAAAGGGTAGGCGCTGGCTGACCTCGTTGCAGAAAGGACCAGCACAGACATATCGGCCCTTCCCATCCGCGCATGGGCAATGTATTTCGACGGGTCGGTCTGTGGCGATGGTTCTGGCATAGGTATCTTGCTCGTTTCGCCTCGGGGGGCAACATATTCTTTTTCGATCAGGTTGACAACACCTTGCACCAATAATCTAGCCAAATATGAAGCAGTGCGAAAAGGTATGGAGTTACTCCTCGAAGCAGGAGCAGAGGCAGTAGAGGTGTTCGGGGATTCAAAATTGGTCATTTCTCAGCTCACGGAGACGTATAGATGTGAAAGTGAGTTGTTGTTTCCTTTGTGGAGACAATGCCAGGAGTTAATGGCCCAGTTCAGATATATAAATTTCTACTGGATACCAAGGATACAAAATTCTGAGGCCAATGATCTCGCTCAGATGGCCTCCGGTTACAAGGATACAGCGGTTGGAGCTGAGTTTCCAATACACCTGTTGGGTCAGGAGGATTGGAGAGCCGATATCTTCAATTACTTGAAGGATCCGGCTCGGGGGGCACCTAAGAAGATATGCTACAGAGCCATGAAGTACGTCCTGATAGGGGACGACTTGTTCTACAGGACTCTGGAAGGATTATTGCTTAAGTGCTTGGGGCCGATTGAATCCAATCGGCTTCTACATGAACTCCATGAAGGTACGTGTGGAACTCATCAATCAGCCCACAAGATGAAGTGGTTGATCAGGCGCTCGGGATATCATTGGCCTGATATGCTGGAAGATTGTTTCAAGTACTACAAAGGGTGCCAGGCCTGTCAGAGGTTTGGAAGAGTACAGATAGTACCAGCATCAGCCATGAATCCTATCATCAAGCCTTGGACGTTCAGGGGTTGGGGCATGGACATGATCGGTAAGATTAATCCTCCATCGAGTAAAGGCCATCAGTTCATCTTGGCCATTACAGATTATTTTACTAAATGGGTAGAGGCTGTGCCCATGAAGTCGGTGACATCAAGGGACGTCATCAATTTCGTCAAAGAACATGTGATCCATAGGTTTGGAATCCCTCAGACCATTACAATAGATGGAGGGTTGGTGTTCATATCTGATGAATTCAAAAAGTTCGCTGCTGACATGGGGATTAAGTTAATCAGGTCATCTCCATACTATGCTCAAGCGAATGGACAAGCCGAAGCATCCAATCAGAGCCTGATCAAGTTGATCAAGAGGAAGATTGATGAATTTCCACAGCGTTGGCATGAGGTATTATCAGAGGCATTGTGGGCTTATCGTGTTTCATGTCACAGGGCAACAAGAACTTCACCATATCATCTGGTATATGGGCAAGAAGCCGTATTGCCATGGGAAATCACGGCCGGTTCCAGACGAATAGAGTTCCAGAATGAATTGACTGCTGAAGAGTATGCAGCACTAATGAGCGATAATGTGGAAGATATTACAGAACTCAGGCTTTGGTCGCTAGAAAAGATTAAGGAAAATAAAGCCAAGGTAGCCCGTGCATACAACAAGAAGGTTAAACTGAAGGAATTCCAAGTTGGGGATTTAGTATGGGAAACGGTGCTGCCATTGGGGACTAAGGACGCGGCATATGGTAAATGGTCTCCAAATTGGCACGGGCCTTATAGAGTTGACCAAGTTCTACCAAGGAACGCATACATGCTGGAGGAATTAGATGGTAGTAAATTTCCAGTGGCTGTCAATGGTCGACATCTCAAGAAATTTTTCCCGAGCATGTGGGAAGACGAGTAATAAAGCCGATGTGATGCATCAGGCTATGGACTAGTATAATCAGGGCATTGGCAGGGATATAATCGAGTACTTTGCAGCACATCGAGTTGATCTAACCGGGTACTTTGTAGGCTGCAAGACAGCACTCATCGAGTACTTTGGAAGCCGGTGCAACGCATCATGCTACAGGATGGGATAAGATGAACAAGTCAGACCTGTGGAGGAAAAGTAGTGCCGGTCCATACGCAGAATTAAGGATCGAATAGCCGATATTAAGCCATCGACTTCAGAAACAGTAGTTGGGTCCTCTCAATTCTGGGTCTTGATAAAAACAGAGAGGACGATCGCAGGAGTCTATTGATCTTAAAAGAACAGGTTCGACTTCTTCGAGGGTTTTCTCTGGTACTCGCATAGTTTGATCCGACTGAGGGAACGGGATCCAACAACAAAAAGGGTCGATTACAGAGTACTTCTGTTAGTAGGAACATTCACAAAGTACTCAAGTTCTTGAGATTTTGTTAATCCGGAATAAAAGAAGAACTCGAGATTAGTTCGAATAATGCAAGGGAAAGGACCGATGCGATGCCATCGGACTTTGAGATTAAAAGCCAAGGATTGGCTTGACGAAAACAAAGGATCTATTTACAAAAGGGTGGTTACAAAAGAAGCCGATCTACCGGCTCTACGCGCAATGGCGGAAGACCCTATGAGCTACCACCAGTAAGCCCCTAGGGTTCTGTGGCGCTTATACGGGGGGGAAACACTGGAGTCATCGTCGCCATTGCCGTCGCCAGTGCTGCTGCTGTCGTCGCCATCATCACTACCACGACTGGCGTTGTCTCTGGAGTCTTCGTCGTCCTCTGAAGACGACGATCCGCCGCAGAGGTATCTTCTCGCTGCTGAATCACCGTCCAAAGAAATAATCTGGGTATCTTCTTCCGAGGAAGAAAAGAAGTCGCCATCCCAGGAGTCGTCATCGTCTTCGTCCAGAACCCCGTGAAGAAGGATCTGGAGGTCTTCATCGTCGGTCAGGGGCTCGTCGTCCTCTGACCAGGTACTGTAGTCCCACTCCTCTGCATCCCAATACAGAGGAGCGAGATCTTCATATGAAGCCATTGGATCGAATTCCGGTGTTGCCTCTCTGGAGGTTTCAGAATCAGGAGAGGTAATGGAAATGGTTTCAGAATCAGGAGAGGTAATGGAAATGGTTTCAGAGTCAGGAGACGTGATGGAGATGATGAGAGAAGACGAAGGGGAGTTGGAAGAAATGGAGGAAGAAGAAGCCATTATCGGGGGATGCAAAGTGAGCTAGCACGGCTAATGCACGGGGAAAGAAGATGGGTGGAAGTGAATCCGCTGATACCGGTTTAAAGAGGCAAAGATGGAAGGCGAAGCGGCGGTACTGCGTTTCCCGAGGGAGAAGACGAAGGGACGCGCTCAATAAGACTGGAAGGTGATGCGTGTGTACAGGCCTTGGAAGTCGAAGGGCCGTGTCTGGCGGCGTTGAGAACAGTACGTGCGTACGCAAGTCCAAGAAGTCGAAAAAACAATGGTTTTGGAATTATCATTGCCAAAACCAGGGGGGCATGTGTTATCACCATAATTTGGCTGGGCCAAAGGATGGGCCGAGAGCAACATGGGCTGAAGAGAATCATCGTAATGGTCTGCGAATCGGCCTCTGTACAAACATGTCAAGGGCCTGGATGGCCGTGTATCTAAGAATAGTTTAAATATAGTGAGTTAGAGATTGAATCGTAATCAGCTAGGGTTAGTGAAGATCAAAGTCTCCGGACTATAAATATGTATCGTGAGAATCAATAAAGATGATCAATCATCCACAAACAAACTCTCGGCGCATCGCCACCCCTTTCAAGGGCTCTTCTCCAGGTAATCGACATGTTGCTCCGATCATGCCCTGCATGGTCGGGGCAGTGTTGCGTTTATCTATTTATCCTTGTGTTTCTCATACTGAAGCATTTTTTATTGCGAGTAGCACTAGTTATCTTAAACGATTATGATGCTGCATTGGTTCGGATAGTAAATCATATTTTGTTTGCTGCTTGTAATCGTTGAGCTGTCCTTGTGTCCGATCTCGGGCGCGGGGGTAGCGTCTTGCTCTGTTATTACCTAGTAGATCCAATCTGTTATGGTAGTTCTTTGTCTTACAAAGAATTGGTTTAATATCTGCGTGATTAGGCCCTTCAAATAGGTTGAATGTTCTGGCTGCATGTTTTGTACCTTATGATAACTTGACGAGGGATCGTTCCGGGGATCAACTTGTTAGTTGGTTTTTAGGCCTCTTTTTGGGTTAGTGTATGGTAATCTTTCATGTTTGTTAGGCTTAATCATGCGTAGGATGTTCCGGTTATGTAGTGAAAGCTTTATCATCGCAGGTTAGATTAATTTGGTAATTGCATAGCATGTTTTCACCTTTTCTTGTCGGATTCGTGCAAACAATCATATGTTTAGTAGATCCGATCTGTTGAGCATAGCAGTCGGCTTCTTCTAGCCGATTCTGGTAGAGTACCCGAAGGTCCAGCCTGGCACGAGGACAGGTTTGATCAAGTACAATGACTCCGTCGGCTTCTTTGGCTGACCACGGGAGTCATTGTAAGAGCCGATCACGGCTCGGACTAATGTTTAAACATGTCTATGCATGCAGGAAGATAGCTGACAAACGACTTCTACACCTTCCTGATCAGGTATAGATTAGGTGGCACGCCTAGCACTTGACCAAGCCAGGGCGTGTGCCGGACTCTTGGGCCGTTGACCGAGGGACTGGGGCCCACCAGCAGTCCCGGAAGCCTCCCGGCTCCTCGTGTTGCCTGTCGCTGCTCGCCGGTGGGTTTTGACCGACAACAGCTTTACAGAGGAGTCCCTGCACTTTTGGGAAATTGCAAATAGATCCCCTTCATCTACCTCCAGCCCCTCTCCTCCTCTATTTCTGCTCGCGTCCGATCCCACCGCTTCGCCGGCCATGTGCCACGCACCCGTCGCCCCCGCGCCGCTCTAAGCCGTGCCACGTGCCGCCCCAGCACCCACGCCGCCGCTTCCCAGCCTCGCGCTGGCCTGCTCCTGCCTCTCCACGTCGCGCCGCCGCCGCCCGAGCCGCCACGACTCCTGCCGGCCGCCAGCTCCTGCTCCCGCACGACCACGCCTTCTTCTAGACCCGGAGCACATCCTGGAGCATCCCACGCATTCCCTCTTGCTTTCACGCGACTGCATTTCCACTGCCAATTCCTTTCCCGACCACCGCACCTCACTGGACCTCCGCTGCAGCCCCTGGCCGCCGTCATCAGCCGCCCACGCCACTTTCCATCCCCTGTCCAGTGCTCTTAGAGCACCACCACGACTCCCTGCAGCTCACTGACCTGTCCAATTTTGCTTTCCCGCACCCGAGCATCGTTCCCTGCAGCGCCGGCGAGCTCAAGCTCTGCCGCAGAGCCCCTCAGCCCCAGCCAAGGGCACCAGCAGCACTACATCATCCCGCAGAAGCGTTCTAGCTACTCCTTCACCGCCCTCCGACACCGCAGCCACCAGAACACTGTGCCACCATCGCCGCCGGTGAAACCCGAGCCACCTCCACGTCGATGACCCCCTTCCGCCCCACCTCCAGCCATACCAGGTACCGAAATAGCATCCCTACGACTCCACGGTGCTCGTGCGCGCTCCATCCCTCCATGTTCGCCGGCCCCTCATTGAGCACAAGGACGCGCCGCCACGGCAGCCGCCATTCCTCGCCGTCGACCTTGCTCTGCCGCCTTTCCTCGTGTCCACCACCCACCAACATGTGCACCTCATCCTATAGGTCGTGTAGAACCAGTTTCTCCTCAGCCAAACCCTCGCCGCCGACGAGAACACACCAGTCAGACGCCACGGCCGCCGTCTTGACCTGGCAAGGGCCCCATGTGCAAAAACCCGAGTGCCTCTCTGCAAGTTTGTTATTTAGTGTTGTTTGTAAAAGCTGTCAACTTGTAACATCCATAAGAAATTGTAGAAAATCCAAAAATAGCCAAACCAAATTTTGTTGTACTCCTGAAATCTGGTCCTACAACTTTTGTTAATAAAGTCTGGTTTGGAACTAAATACTTTTTGATTTATTTTAAACTTTAGCAAATGGGTTTCTTGTGCATAACTATTGCATGCTAGCTCTTTTTTCCTGCGATTTTTGGTATGTAGTCTGTTTAAGGTGCATACAAGCTTGTGTAAAAATTACAGCACTAGTATTGCACCCTAGCTCTAGCTACTTTAATTTTGTGAAAATCAAGCTTGAAAGGATTTGAATTTATCCAAACATGTTCCTAAGCTTTTCATGCTTAGATCTTTTTACCATGTATTGATATGTTGATAGTTCGTGCATAATTACTTTTTCAAGAATTTATAGTAGTGTTTTACCTAAGATTTGAATTTAAACCTAACATTTGAACTAAATTCAAATACCCTAGTATCTATTTTCAGAAAATTATGAAAAATTCACAGTAAGCTCATCCACTAGAATAAAGCTTACCCACAAAAATTCAAGGGTAGAGCATTTATGGATTTCGAATTAAAAATCAAACTTGATAACCTAATTCAATTAATTCAACCAATTAGGGTAATTGAATTAGGATACCAATAATAAGTTTATATTTAAACCTTTTGCTTTATGAATTTATGTGTATTGATCTATTGGATTGCAACTTTATTGTGAAATAAAAATCTTAACTCAAGAACCATCTAAATCAAATCCTTGCATATCATATAGAGTCAGCGACACTCGACGACGGAGACTACGAGCTAGTCCCGGAACCCGAGCAAGGATTTTCTGAAGATCCTGCGAATGTCGCCGAGGTGATAACTAAAGCCCAAAACCAAAGTTCGGAAGTCTCTGACACCACTGACCCTAGCCCCGCTCAAGAAGTCAAGCCCCGGTGTATAACCCAGTATTTCAAATTACTACATTTATGCAATCCTATATATATATATTGTATCTTGCATTAAGTCTAGGAGTTGAAATGGAACCCTAGATGCATTGATACTAGGAACCTATGTATTGTGCCTGAGTCCTTATTGAATAGACACTTTGTTAATAGGACCGGTAGAAGTCGGGTGATTTCCTGTCACTCGCGCGACATAGAAGTTGAATGTTTACTATTCTGCAATCACTATAAGGATGATGGACGGGGTCATGTGCAGTATTATGACTTGGAAGGTTACCCCGTCTGTGTTGATAAAAGTGATAAGGTCGCAGTGTGTGGTAGTTGTGGCTAAGCGTTTGAAAGTACTAGCCACATGCCGTGAAATATGGTAAAGTGGTAAGCCTAGTACCTGATTGGCCTGGCAAATGGACATGTCTCCACCACTCGATTAATTGGTTTCTGTTGTACACACGCACCGATATGTGGGATTACGTTCTGCATAGCAGACAGGAGTACGATCATGTAGTCACGCTACAGACGTACGTCCTGCACATTGGATGTGCGTACGGTCCTACAGTCGCTTGTGGTGACCCTGATCCATAACCTGGAATATGAGGAAAATGGTTGCTTCGGAACGATCTTTGAATGTTCCAAGCGTGTGAGTTAGGTTTACCCTTGCAAGGTTTGGAAATTCGATTCAGAATCGTCCATTTCTCGCGAAGATTGAGACTGCTTATTCCTTCTGCCACATAGAGTAATAACAGTAACTCTTATTGGAATAATCTTGATGGATGATATTCTCTACATTGCTTGTCTAGAATAGGTGCTTATCTAGAATGGTTAATGAGACTAGAATCTGAAAGCTAAAATATGAAAGTAGATCATACTCTTTGTTGTCTTTTCAGCTGAAATTAAACTCAGAACCATTTTAAGCCTTCATGAGTCTAGTTACATGGCTAAGTATACCATGAAGCGGTTAAGTCTTGCTGAGTATTAGTATACTCAGTCTTGCTAGTGAATTTTTCAGGTATGACCTTTGACAACCTCATGAATAATCCTGCATGGCCAACCTCTGTTCCGTTTGGCTGGTCCGTGGAGTGGGATCCGTCCCCGGCTGGCAGTGACCCTCCGGAATGACACCAAGTTTTGGGCTGAACATTGTGTCAACCTTCGCGATGTGTGCAGTCACGTGTTAATTTTCTTCTACTGTGAACCTGGACAAGCTGTTTAGCTTGTCGTTTCAAACAATGTTTGTATAAGTTTTCCGTAAGTTTGAAATGGTTTGTAATAATGTTTAATATATTGTAGATTAAAAGTTGGTGAGCTGTTGTGTGATTGTAAACTCGTCTTCGTGCGAGGTAAACCTGCTTCGGTCCTGTTGAACCGTGGTTGCATCGGGCGGAGACCCGACAGACCAATGGGTTGTTCCGGTTGAAGTGCGTTAAGTTAGTATCAGCTGTTTAGCGATGACTAGCGCACTTGAACCGGAATAATTCAGGCGGTTCTGGCACAGCTATACTGATGACATGAGTGGTCGCGGCGATGTAGAGTAACAGGTTCTTGCCTGGTTGGGGAGTCATTAGGATGGGGGGTGACTACAAATGATGCTTGAGATCTTGCTGCGCTCCTTTGCCAACTCGGTCCACTGGAACTTGTCGTGTCGCTTGAGCAGCTTGAAGAAGGGTAATCCCCGTTCTCCAAGTTGGGAGATAAATCTGTTCATGGCTGCCGTGCAGCCTGTGAGCTTCTAGACATCCTTGATCATTCGTGGAGCATCCATGGCTGTGATGGCGGTGATCTTCTCTGGGTTTGTTTCAATTCCTCGGTGACTAACAATGAAACCGAGTAGTTTTCCTTGTGGCACGCTAAAGAAGCACTTGGTTGGGTTAAGCTTCCATCAAAACTTGCATAAGCTATTGAATGTTTCCTCAAGATCAGGGATGAACTCATCATGGGATCTGGTCTTAATAACCACATCATCCACATAAGCTTCAACGTTACGATGTACCTGATCCGCAAGGCACAGTTGGATGGCCCGCTGATAGGTGGCTCCTGTATTCTTCAACCCGAAGGACATTGTTGTGTATGCATATGCTCCAAAGGGGGTGATGAACGCCGTTTTGATCTGATCTTCTTCCTTGAGAGGGATCTGGTGGGAACCCGAGTAGCAGTCGAGGAAGGAGAGCAGGACACAGCCAGTCGTAGAGTCGATGACCTGGTCGATGCATGGGAGCGCGAAGGGATCCATCTGGCAGTGTTTGTTGGGATCAGTATTATCCACACACATTCTCCATTCATTATTATTCTTTTTCAAGACTAGTACAGGGTTAGCTAACCACTCGGGGTGGTACACTTCTTTAATAAAACCAGCCATGAGTAGTTTTGCTAACTCCTTCCTGATGGCCTCCCTCTTGTTGGGAGCAAAGCGTCATTGTCATTTCTTCTTCAGAGTGGCTTTAGGGTGAATTTTACGCAATGCTCGATCAACTCCTTGGGCACCCCTGGCATATCCGCTGGTTTCCACGTGAATATGTCTCGGTTAGCCCTAAGGAAGCTGATGAGTGCGCTTTCCTATTTGTCACTCAAGCCACCTCCGATTAAAGTAGTCTTGGATGGGTCGCCTTCTTGCAGCTGGATGGCCTTGATGCCAATGTCGCTGGGGTTTGGTTTAACCCTCGACTAGCTAGGCCTCTGGCTGGAGATCTCCATCTCTGAGTCGGTGAGCTTTTGTGCGGCTGCGAGTACTTCCGCAGAAGGCTCTGGCACATGTAATGTCTCGGCGTACTCGATCGCCTCCTGGTCGCAATCGTATGACTTCTTCAGGTCGCCACGGAATGTGAGTACGCCTGTCTTGCCTGGCATCATGAGTAGCAGGTAGATGTAGTGGGGTACGGCCATGAACTTGGCCAATGCTGGTCTGCCGAGGATGGCATGGTATGACAACTCGAAGTCAGCCACCTCAAACTTGATGTACTTGATGCGGTAGTTATACTTTGTCCCAAAGATAACTGGAAGGACCACTAAGCCGAGTAGCGTAGCCGCGTTTCCTGGGATGATGCCATAGAACGGAACTCTGCCAGGGGTGAGCATCTTGGAGATGTCCAGTGAAACGAACTGGGTTCCCAAATCGAGGAATCTGACTCCCTGTATCATTGTGATAGTCCCTGGATCAAGTGCTATCACATACAGAACTCATTCCAGGCATAATATCATAGTCATACTCCGCTTAAGGTCAAACATGGGTTTAATTATTACATAAATCCATAGGATTTGTAGTACGGAATTTATTACAAGCCTCTCGGCTAGAGCGATTCAAGCAGAAAATGTAAAGCGGTAGCTAGTCCTCGGGCCGTCCTTCATCTTCTGGAACCTCCTCCATAGGTAACTCGAGCGTAGCACGGGCTTCAGTCGTACCAACCGTCATTGTTGGGGTCGAACTCCGGATCGGATCCTGCATCGTACCAGGCTATCCCCAAGGTATAGGATAGGTTCACGTCTGTAACGCCCGCGTTTTTATCTTATATAAAATACATTACCAATCACTCGCTTAAAAATCTTTTAAACCTTTTCCGCCGCTTGAGCTCCTGAAGCCCACCTCCCAATTTTCCGCCGTTCCGACATCGCGCGGTCTCTTCCTCTTTTTCCGCGGAGCCGCCCGCCCCTTTTCCTTTTCCACCAACCCTGCCGTCCCGTTACATCACCATCGTGTCACGGTCGGCCGCGTGCGCCTGCTCGGCCGCGACCGTCAGCGCCGCGCGCGTGTTCTATCTTTTCTTTTCTCATATTTTGTTTAAATCCATTTTATTTCTCTCTTCTAATTTTTTTTCCCAGACTCTTTTTTTTTTGCGCTGGCTTCCTCTTTCTTTTCTCCCCTATGCTGCCTGCTACCTGCTCGAGCTGTAGCCCGCTCCTTGCGCGCACGCGCAGGCCAGCGCACGGCCCGCTGCTGCCCGTGCACGCCAAGCCGGCGTGCAGCCTGCTGCTGCGCCGGCCTGTCCTGTCCCGTCCCCTCACCCTCGCAGCTCACGCTTTGTCCCCAAGCATCCCGGCCGCCATTAATGGCGAGGCCCCTGTACTGCCCGTGACCCCCCCCCACGCCGGCCATCCCCCCCTCTTCCTCTCGGCCTATAAATCAGACCCCAAGCCGCCCCTCACTCCGCCCACATCGCCCCAACACCTCTCCCCCTCTACCTCACGCTGCAGCTCGCTGCCGCTGCTCACCATTGCCGCCCACCACCCATCACCGTGGACAGCCCTCCGTAGACCGTCCCCGCACGAGGTGAGGGCCGGAATCGGACCCCCTCGGCCTCCTCTCTACTTTTTCCCCCTCCCCGGGTGTTGCCATGCTCCAGGGGGCCGGCGCCCATGGCCTGGCCGCCCCCCCTCCTACTATTCCCCTCCCCCTCCTGTTCGGTCTCGAGGAAGAAGGAAGGCAGACTTGGGCATAACCCCCTCCACTTTTCCTCCTTATGCAGTCCGCAGCCCTCATTTCATGCGACATTATGTTCTGAATCAATTCCAAACTCCACCACGCATCAAATATTCTCTCCAAGTCCCAAGATCCACATCCAACAAATATAATAGCCTCCTCTATTTTTAATAGAAGCTCTCTATTTCCCTTTTTAGCTCATCGGCGAACTTTGTTTTATTGTGTGATTGTTTGTGTGTTGTAGCCGACGGTGTGACCGAGGAGGAGCAGGACTGTGAGCCGGAGCCCGAAGACCCATACCTCGAGGAGGAGCTTCCGAAAGGCTTTGAGGACGGCAAGTCCAATCTCATCCTTTGATGCATATTTATCCTAGTTTTATAAATGCAACCTATTGGCTTGTTTTATAAATGCATGTTTTATTGCAAGACATGGTTGGATAGCCACCCCTTGATTGTTATGACTATTTCTTGATGACCTAGGTTAATGTCTATATAGGATTTGCCCTATTGGACGTTAACTACTGCTAGAGATGCTTATTACCTTTTATTCCCTTTATTATATTTTAATCATGACCACAAAGCGCTTTACCGAAAATAAGGGTGTGAGTGTTTTAAAAGATAAAATGGGATTTTGGGAAAATCAAAGAAAGATATAACCCGATGAGATGGACGGTATTTTCTGTGTGAAATGTCACTGGTGTGCTTGTACCTTTGTGGTTGAGCATGGTTGGGAGATGTCCGTCTTGTCAATGTAAGGATGAACTGAGGTGTCATCTTGCCTAACCCACTTATCGTACAACCACTCGACCGTTGTGTGGGCAACGGCTTAGCATAAACCCTACTAGTTGTCCTGCTAGCCAAAAGGAGAGTGGGTGAGCAACGGGAGATCATGGAGAAGGGATACAATCTGTGTGAGTTATGTCCAGGTTATGACTTTGTTGATAGGTCATTAACCCCATGGTTGCTTCCGTGTTGGCTAGTTAGATTCAGCTAAGGTGGGTAATGGCTTTGTTAGGATCTGCCGTGACATTAAGGTGTTCGTAGTGCGGTACCCTACTTGTGGGTAAAGTGTACAACCTCTGCAGAGTGTAAAATCTATTCGAATAGCCGTGTCCACGGTATTGGACGAGTTACGGCATGGTCACTTCAATAGATATTTTGGGATGATTGGTTTTGTGTCGTGAGTTGTTTTGAAAGTGCCCGGCAGTTGTGCAGTGAGCTACTATGGATGAGGAGTCCGGTAGTGTTAAAACTTGGATCCTTTTGTGTAGGATCAACCCCACTTATTATTCGATTACTATAGAAATGTCTTGAGAAAACTCTTTTATTAAATGAACCCTTGCATGTGTAAAACCTCACTTTATCGCAAATGAACCCTAGCCTCCTCCTTGATATATCCATGCATGATCTTTCTTATTCCCATCCGCGGGTGTGGTTCGACTTGTTGAGTATGTATGTACTCACTCTTGCCTAGTTTTTCAGAGGAGGATCCGAACTTCGTCCCTGAAGACGTCGAGTAGGTCGCCGTCCTGCACCCAACCTTGCCTGTGGTTCAAGGTCTCCGCAGGAAGCTTACCATGGCGCAAGACTCTGATGTTATCTTAGATTTTGTTGGCACTTTGGTTTGGTTTGTAGTCCTTATGTTGTCCCTCTTGATAGTGGCGCTTCAGTGCCCGCTACCTCGACGGTTTGTACGGTAATGAACCATCTGATGTAATAAATTTGTTATCAGCCTCCTGGGACTGATATTTGTATCACATTTAGTCACCTCTGTTGAGGGGACGCTTCAACGTCACCATCCGAATGCAAGCTTTATAGTGGTCTATTCTAAGGGTATACGAAAGTTCAAGGAATTAAACTGGGGTTTCCTATGCCTGCAATAGCATATATAAGTATACATATCCTCTTCCATCCTTGACTCGGGCCCTTCCGGCATTTCGGACTCCTGATCAACGCACACCTTCCAAGCCACCAAGACGATGCGAGGACTCCATCTCCTCGCATCTCAACTGCCCCCTGGCAGGAACTTATTCTAGACGGAGGTAGAAATCATGAGTAACACTAACTAATAAGAGCAACAGAGGAGTAGGGATGTCCATGACTGAGGACACGGTTATATGTATAGTTTTCACCCTGCAGGGGTTGTACACCTGGACCCACTCGAATCGACACCAGTCGGAGATCAGCCGATAAGAGATGAAACACCAATCTATAGAAACAGAACTAGGAGCCACGGCACCATCCGGCTTTCCCGGGTCTTGGGCGCATCCTCCCACAAGAGGTCGCCCCGGGATTGTGAAGCCTCCCATGCGTCTCGGGGAACGTGAGATTAGCACCTCCTTCCCCTACACTGATACTCGATCCTCCTACCGGCTTGGTACCGCACTTGCTAGCCTTGGACCGGGCCCACCCTCATAATGGGTAAGTGGTGTGCATGCTTATCATATTCCCACAAGTCATAGTTACTCTCACCCGGTCCTTAAGTGCCGAAGCGGGCATCTTCGTCATATGCGTCTCCACCACAGTGGTCCGCAATTGCACCCTTGACGGGTGCCCCCAACACCTTAACCATATAACCAAAAAGTTGTACCCGCCACAGGTACTCCGTAGGGTGTGCCAAGATACACACCCCAAGCCCTCGATCCATGATCGAGTTAGGTTTGCCCACTCCTAGCTAAAACCCTAAACACCAACTCCTAAATAGTGTATCTCCACACACGCTAAGACTATCCATCCATTCCCACACATACACATTCAAGGTACGGCAAGGCATTTCATATACTAATCAAGTGTGATAGGATAGCAAGGAGTATGGGTACATAAAATAGGCTATGCAGGTTCATCGCGATAGAATTACACAAGTAGCTATAGCACATCTAGCAAGCAATGCCTAGTAGGTATTCAGATCATAGATGGGCGTAAACCTGGCGTCTCCTCGAAGTCCTCTTGAGCTTCTAGGTAGGCCTGGTCGTCGGTCAACTCCTCGTAGTCGGGTTCTATTCGTAAATACGAGTAAGGGCAAGGACCAAAGTGCAAAAATGCACAAAACTCTTCAAATAAGATCCAAATCACCATGAAACCTACTCCAAAAGGTAGTTCATGATTTTAGAAGAGTTATGAAATTGGTTTCATAATTTTCGGAGGTCCAATCAATTTATTATAAATTTTATCAGGAAAACCCTATTTCTGAAATTAATAAAAGAATTTTGGAAAAGAAAAACATTTAGCAATGACATGTGGCAGCACCAGAGCATGCCACGTGGCATGCTGATGTTGGCATGATGTCAGCATGACGTCACCGGTGGGGTCTGCTGACGTCAGCAGTGGGCCCTGTTGACGTCAGCGTTGATCGATCATCGCTGACCGGTCAACGGTCAACGGTCAAGGGGGTCAATGGGTCCCACGGGTCAGTCTGACCTTGAGGTTGATAGGTGGGGCCCTCTGTCAGGCCGGGTAAAGGAAAAGAAAAGGGGCCCGGCTTGATTCCGGGCTCAAAAGGGTGCTGGGCCGGCTCGAGCCCAACTAGGCTCGGCTAGGCTTCATGGGTCAGCTCAGCCTGCGGCTCAGCAGGTCAGCTCGGGTCCTGGGCTGGCTAGGCATGCATGCCGGCTCGGCCTAACAGGCCGGCCCACGGTCCACTCCTCCCCCTCACTCTCTCTCTCTCTGACAAGACGGGCCCAGGGGGCACCGCTCCTTGCTTCCCCCGATAGGCGGGGCCCACTTGTCAGTCTCACTCTGGATCTGGTGTGGCTGCCAGATCCGGTGTGGCAGGCAGTGGTGTGTGTGCGCGTGTGTAGATGCTGTGCGTGTATTCGAGGGAAATGACCGAGGGGGAATGACTGAGAGGGAATGGCCGAGTGCCAGTGTGTGGCATGCGTCTTGTGTGTTTGAGGGAATGACTGATGGGGCTTGGCCGCGACGTGAATGCGATGTCGCGGCCATGTTGTGTGGCCGTCGTGCACGGCAAGGCCGTGGCGGGGTCGTGGTGTGGCATGGCGAGGTTGGGGCGCGGCTAGGCATCGCGGCGCGGGGGCGCACGCGCGCAGGTCCTGGCTTCCCAGGGCCGTGGCTTGGCCGTGCCGTGTGCGGGGCACCGGCATCCTGGGCCCGTGACAAGAAGCGGCGGTAGAAGGCGACGGCGGCTGCTGCCTCATCGGGCGGCGCGACGGGCTCCTGCACAAGAGCGGTAGAAGGCCGGATGGGAGAGGGGGTCCTAAGGCCGGGCTAAGGAGGGTTCATCGGCATCACCGGCAGCACGAGGGAGAAAAAGGGGAAGAGCGGCGGTGGTGCTCACCGGTGAAGCTCGCTGGCAAAGCCCTTGGCGCGGTGATGAGCCGTTGTAGGTTGGTCGGGGCCGTGCAGGGCGTGCGGCTTCGTTGATGTCATCATCCGGGCGCCGGCTTGGTGGAGCTCCCCGACGGTGGCGGCCTCCTCCTCCTCGCACGGCTCAGCGTCGTTCCCCTCCTTGCGCTGCTCTTGCTCCTTCTCTTCCTCCTTCTTCTCCTCTTCCTCTCCTTCTCCTCTGCTGGTGCGGCAACGGCGGGAGGGGAAAAGCAGGGGCGGCTAGGGTTTTGGGAGCGGCTGGGGCGAGGGATTGGGGAGCGGTTGCGGTCGGGGGATCTCGACGTCCAGGCCGGGACTCATGGTGGCATCACGGCGGAGCGGCACGGCTCGGTGGCCGACACGGGAGGCGCGGCGGTTTTGCTCCCTTGTCGTGGAGTGGGGTCAAGCGGGGAGCGGCGCAGGCAGGTGATGCAAGCGAGCGGGGCTACAGCGGAAGGGAAAGAGAAAAGGGAGTGTGGCGGTTAGGCGCTTGTCGCGGGGCGGACCAAGCAGGGCGAGGCCGGGAGAGCTGCGGGAGTGAGCGGTGAGAGGAGGAAGGAAAAGCTGACAAGCGGGCCCCTCTTGTCAGCTGCCCCGAGCGGAAGATGAAGGGACGCGGCATCGAGCGCGTCTGGCTAGGCTGGGCCACGGCCTGCAGGGAAAAAAGGAAGGAGAGGAGGGAAGCTGGGCTGGGCCGTGTGCTCACGGGCTGTGTATCGCGGGAAGAAGAGGAAATGGGAGGTGGGTCGGCGGCCTGTTGGCCCAAATAGATTTAGGTGGTTTTTAGCATTTGAATTTGAATTTGAATGGCCCATTTAAATTCAAATTCCACCCAATTGAATCAAACAATTTTGAAAGTAATTCAAGTAAAGTCCAATCAACGATCTCAACAAGATAAATTACAATTAAATCCAAGAGACTTCAAGTGATCACACAACATCTTAATGGTCTTGTTTTAAATAAGTTACTTAATGGTCTTGTTTTAAATAAGTTACATTGAATTGGCTACGATTTCGAAATGGGGAAAACTTATACTACTGTTTGGGACTAGCTATGGCACATACACGAAAAGTTTTTGAAAATTCACAATTTTGCACAATAACATTCGGGGTGTAATTCGGGATGTTACATCCAAGCCCATCTTCTTCAGAGTACTCGCGGAAAGCAGGTTGAGGGATCTCCTGCCATCGATGAGTACTCGGGTCAGTTATAAGTCCACCATGACAGGATCTAGGATGAGCAGAAATTTTCCTGGCTCGGAGAAGCTGGTCCATTGATCATCCTTGGAGAAGGAGATTGGGACCTTGCTGTATCAAAGAGGCTTTTGCGTGGCAGGCTCTACAGAGAGGATTTTGCGTAGGGTCAACTTCTGCGCGCGCTTGGAGGGGAATCCGCCGTCTCCGCCAAAGATGACGTTGACGACGTTCTTCGGGTCCTTGAAATCTTGTGCCCACGGTAAGTTTTTCGGCCCATCTAACACAGACATTCTTCATAGTTACCGTTACAAGTAATTTCAAAAGTATGCTCAAATTGAACTACATCTGCCTCCAATAAGATTAAAAAAATTACAGAAAAATACATTCAGGGTCATATATACAAATGAATATGTCTCCCACATAGTTTCCTAGAACTTAAACTTTCAAGTTTGCATAGGTCAAAATACTTTTGACATCAAATACACCTCAAATTTCGACACAAACTCATATTGACGTTACAATTAGAGGATATGAAGTTATATTCGCAATTGTTATGCAATATCATTTTGTTTTTTTCTACTTTGGTGTAAAAAACTAAGTGATATGTAAAAGATCTAACAAATATAAACTAACTAGAACAAAGACACTACTAAATGGTAGAGTGTGATTTTAGACAAAATTAGGAAAAAGAATCATCAAATTCGGAGTTCTTGTGAGGGAGAAATACTAGTTACAAGTTTTAATTCCAGATTAAAAAGAGAAATATGGACTATTTACGAGCTCTTATGCCTCTCATCCAATCACGTGATACCACGTGGAGCAGTAGGTGATGCCCGCCTCCTCACCACTTGAGTGGCCGGCGGCCATGGCATCTGCATCGTTGATGTGCAGATGAACGGCTATGAGAAATCAGGCTTGACTAGAAAATGGCCCACGGTAAGTTTTTCAACCCATCTAACACAAACGTTCTTCATAGTTACCATTACAAGTAATTTCAAAAGTATGCTCAAGTTGAACTAAGTCTGCCTCCAATAAGATTCAAAAAATTATAGACAAAATACATTAAGGGTTATATATACTATTATAGCCCAAGTCCGAGATATGGAAATAAAATTCAATTATTTGATATGGATAATTCAAACATCTAAGTCTAAGGTAGTATAAAAAAATATTAATATTAAAAGTTTCTCAGGAAATTCTACAAACTAACGCAGCAACATATTTTTGGTCCATAAGCTTGAGAAGAAAACAAATAGTTTTGACAAAGCCGGGCCATACATTGTTCACAAATGAATACATCTTCCACATAGTTTTCTAGCCCTTAACTCAAACTTTTAAGTTTGCATAGCTCAGAATACATTTGACATCATATACACCTCATATTTTGACACAAACCCATATTGACCTTACAATTAGAGAATTTGAAGTTATATTCGCAATTGTTATGCAATATCATTTTGTTTTGTTTCCTACTTTGGTGTAAAAAACTAAGTGATATGTAAAAGATCTAAGAAATAGAAACTAACTAGAACAAAGACACCACTAAATGGTAGAGTGTGATTTTAGATAAAACTAGGAAAAGGAATCATCAAATTTGGAGTTCTTGTGAGGGATAAATAATAGTTACAAGTTTTAATTCCAGATTGAAAAGAAAAAGATGGACTATTTACGAGCTCTTATGCCTCCCAGCCAATCACGCGCTACCGCGTGGAGCAGTAGGTGACTCCCGCCTCCTCACCGTCTATGTGGCATGCTTTCATTTTCCTACTATACTATAAAGCTAAAAAGCCAGTACCATCACAAGCGTGCAGTTGGTCTGGTGGTGGAGAAAGTCCCCCACAAGTATGTTGTCTCCAATTTGATTCCTTTGAGCCTCTTTTTTGCTGACAAATTTACTCAATTTTCCACCAGAGTATTCGTGATGGAATAAAAATGACAAATTTACTAAGTTTTCCATCAGAGTATTCGTGATGGAGTAAAAGCTTTATTTATTTGCGAGACTTGGAGTAAAATCACTATCAACTTCACAATCAACCCTTTTGTCTTTTCTGCAAGCACGTCGGAACCATCATAAATTGACAAAATCAAACATTTGACACATGGTTCACCAAAGATAATAACATCACATTTTTAGACAACATCATACATTGGATTGTTAACCATAGATATGATCTTCCCCAATTTGTACATCATGCTAGCAATTCCATATCACCAAAATAACATCAACAGTTACTATTACTGACTAGATATCCACACCAGTCATTTGCATTTTCACAAGTGCCCTTTGCCTTTTTTTGGCTTTCGACTTCCAAATCCCAAGTTCATCTTCAAGTGCAGAAATCTTGGCTTGCGCTTTTGCAAGCATCTTGCTCTCCTCGTATAGTTTAGCACCTATCTCATGCATGCGCTTCCTCATGAACTCCAATTTGTCGAAGGATTTGGAGGAGTCATCGTCCCCGGCGGTGAAGTCATCGATGAAGCCAGACATCTTGGCCTTGGATCGCACCTTCTTCAATGGCCAGCCGCGGGCCCGCTTAGCCGGCGGCGAGGCCGTGTAGGCTGCCTTTGTCTTCAGCGGGCGTCGCGTGTACGCTTGGCCGGCGGTGCATTCAAGGTAGGTGACTTTGCCCTCCGCGGCTGACCACGGGGGAGCTTGGCTTGCGGCGAGGCCGAGGTGGGGGAGTTTGCCTTCGGGGACTAATCTCGGGCAGGCTTGGCCGGTAGCGAGGCTGAGGAGGGCGAATCTGCCTTCGGCGGGCAACCACGGGGACGCTTGGCCGGCGGCGAGGCGGAGGAGGGTGAGTCTGCCTTTGGTGGGCGACCACGAGGGCGCTTGGCCGGTGGCGAGGCCGAGGAGGGCGACTCAGCCTTCGATGGGCGACCATGGGGGCGCCTGGCTGGCGGCGAGGCTGCTAAAAGCTCCTTGGACTTCGGTCGTGACCGCGGGGCCGCTTCGCTGGTGACACTAGCGGCAAGGTTGGGTCCCTTCCCGCCACTGGCACCGGCAGATCTGCCGCCATGGAGAAACCCATGCCGGAGTCAGAGTCGTTGTCGCTGGTTAGCTCGATGAGGATCATTCCACTCGCCTTGTTTGCTGGAGTCGAAAGAGGTAGAGGAAGAGGAGGAGGAGTAGGCGGGGGAAGAGGGAGGTGCTCAGGATATTTAAGTAATTTCCATCCATTCAGGATTTCACTCACAATGCGTTTAAGCCTAGGTTGTTGACATGCCTCGTCACATTCCATGCCAAAGGACCCTTCTGTCTGTGCTTTATCCTTTAGGCCTACCCGAGCCAGACATGCCTCACTGCTACTTCTCTGCTCACCACCGGAATCTAGCCCTGCTGGCCACCCGCCTCTACCACCGGCGCGTAAGGATGTCACATGTTGCAGAGTCCTCATCTGGAAGAAGGCAAATGTCAAATCTTGTTGGTGAGGAGACTGGCTTGCCCATGATGATTTGCCAGATCTGCAAGAGGGCAAGGGTGTGTGAGGCCCGGTTGATGAAGGAGAATGAGAATGCCAGTCGGGTGTATGTCAAATGCCCGGTGAGTTGATTCAGCTTTGATTTATTTTTTGTGCTTTGAGATCTTTGATAGGGTTTAAGAAAGTGTTTCTTGTTCATTTAGTGTTGTGGCCACTTCAGATGGCAGAGGGGACACTTGATTGATTTGGTGAAACACAGGATCATCCACGTATGTTTTGATCATGAAGAAGAGATTCAAGAAGTCTAGTTCATGGAGCAGATTCATGCTACTGGGAGCCCTGCAGCAGTTGGTGGCATGAGTAAGAGCAATGAATTGGAAGCAAAGCTAGAGAAATTAACCCAAGCTATGATTTTCTTCTGTCTATTGGTTGTAGCCCTTGTTTCCATGGGAGTTGGTTATGCGTTAAGGTAGAATGTAGGTGTGATTTTTCTTTTGTTATGTGATGAGCACAAGTGCTTCGATATGCATCTATGTGTGATGAACACTGGTTACTTTGATGTGTATGTTTTCACATTCATCGCAAAAGCTAGAGTGAAAAGAACCATGGCATTTTCAAAAAAGAGTGCACTTGCATAGAAAGAGAGTGACACTGGATCGAGCTTGATTTTAGATGCTCTTTACAAAAAGAATCAGGTCATTTTGAGGTTGTACGAGGGAGAAAGACTAATCCAAACTTCAAATTGGAGATTAAAAAGAGAAAGAGTCTTATTCACAAGAAATGGCTGCGGTATTCATAAGGGATTCTAAGAACACCGATATGTCGGGTCCATGGGTTAGAGGGACACCATGGTCCGAAATTTTCACCGGGCTCTGCCACCGAAGCCAAAAAATTTTCCCTCAAAATATCCCTTGTACCCCCTCAAGCAAAAGTGAAAGGATCTCAAGATGCCTAGAGGGGGGTGAATAGGCTAATCTGAAACTTAAAATACTTTAAACACTGTTAGTAACACAGATGTTTGGATACTCCGGATATATGTCCGGATATTTCGGGTTTTGTGTTCGGAGTTTCTAGAAATATTGTCCAGAGAGTCCGGGTATGAAACAATGTACACACTAACAAGATATTGATGCTGCAATTTAGATCTAGTAAATTTAGACAAGCTAGTGGTACCTTTAGAGCATTTCTTACCAGTTATCTTGCTCTAGAGACTAGTATAATTGTAGATCAGCCTCAAACCCAAGAATGTTAGTCTCACAAGCAAATAACTAATAAATACAAGTAAGGAGCACAAGAGAGAGACAGAATTTGTTTCCCGAAGTTCACTCCCAAAGGAGCTACGTCTCCGTTGAGGAAGGATTCAAGAGACGGTGCTCAAGAACCCCTATGCTCCTCTTCCAAGGGTGAGACCAACGCAAGCTCCAAGACTAATAAACTTGAATCCACCGGCTAGACAAGGATGTTGTGCTCAAGAGATGGAATGGAAGCTTACTAACATAAATCTTTGCTCTTGCAACAATCTCACTTGAATCCCTAAAGAAAATCACTCAAGAATGAAAGAGGGGAAGTGAGAGCTCTTCTTTTGCTTGCAAGTGTTTTCTGGTTGAAAATGAGCAAGAGAGAGTTGAATGAAGGGGTATGGGGATATTTATTCCCCCTCTCACAGAAAACTAGCCGTTGGGTAAAGGATACCCGGATACTCTGGGTATATGTCCGGATACTCCGGACACTGGGGTCCGGAGACTCCGGTCTCAAAGAAACTACGGATGGGGAACAGTTACCCGAAAACTCCGGGTTTTTGTCCGGATACTCCGGAACACTATGTCCGGACATTCCGGACTATGAACCGGACAATCCGGGTATAACAGGGAATTTCACAAGAAGGCAGTTTATAGTGGTAAGTTTGATTCTCATTGTTTTTTGTAGGTTCTCTTGAGCACAACTACCATGTCAACACCTGTGGATCAAAGTTCCTCGTGATAGTACGGCGTTCCTATACTCAATTTCAAAATAAAATCTAATTCTTCAAGTAAATTTGAAACACCACTTTTCATTTCCCTTTTTAGGGCTCATGTTTTGTAATACGCTTTGCTTCATCACTCTTAACCCCTGCACACATGCTCGATAACATGATTAGATATACATGTGCTTTGTCATCTACCACCAAAACCCACTAAGGGGCCTAGATATCTTTCAATCTCCCCCTTTTTGGTGATTGATGACAACCCACATGTATCTCATTTAATAATCATAAAGATGTAAGCTTAAGCATATAAAGAGCTTCCCCTTAATGTATGCCATGAATTTGAATTTCAAATTGACTTCTCAAAAGTCAAAGTTGGCACATTATGATGAAAACATGAAAAACTCTTTATATATTTTACAGTGGGGTGAGCAAGTGTAACGTGTAGAATAGTTTTAGGCCAGTTTTGTGTGCTGTTCTATTGTATTGGTGTACTGTTTTCTTATAGTTTGCTATGGTTGTGCATGTGTGTATGTGTGGACTATGCTTGATGATCGTGAGTAGACGCGGAGCCTTTGGACCAGTACCAGGAGCCACCATCTTCTGAAGCTTTTGAGCAGCAGCAGGAGAACTTTGAGGAAGGCAAGTATAACATGAACATCCTACCACTTTTAAATATAGATTTCATACTGCATTTTAATACTGTATGCCTATAAGGACTTGCCTAGCCACTTTATATCCTATATATATCCTTTGGGTTGCATTATGGTTAGTTGTGCTAGGTTGCTGCGCTATAACACACTTGGTCCTTTTTAATTAAATTTGATTAGTGGTCTTATGCAACTTAATCCTGAGTGTGGCCCTCTGTGCTGTGTCTTATGCAACTTAATCCTGAGTGTGGCCCTCTGTGCTGTGTGCTTGAGTGGCTCACGTCTCCGTAAAAGATGTTTTGTTAGAAACTTGTTTTAGAGGGCCAGCACGGTGCTTAGTACTTGGTTGGCCACTCTCCATAAGGACCGGTTCATAGAGCGACAACCTGGGACAACCGCGCAACCACAAGACTGGAATGGGACGATCTTGACTTACTAATTAGGTCGTGTTGGTTCGGGAGTAACTTACCTGCGTGGGCAAGAGGGGTGGTAAGCTTCAATGGTCCCTGCTCCTCCGGCTTGGTCTGTGCTGTGTGTCTTGTACCCCCGGAGGTGGGCCCCATCGTTGCTGATCCAGAAACCTTAGCGGTTACACCTTACCAACGTGATCCTTTGTAACGGTCTCGTAGTGTGCTTGCTAGCCATCTCACCTAAGGAAGTGTGATGAACAACTAGCGTAGCTCACGACTTGTGGGTAAAGTTGTGCAACCTCTCGAGAGTGTAAAACTGATATATCAGCTGTGCTCACAGTCATGAGCGGCCCAGATCCTCCGTCTGATTAGTGGGGTTATCAACCTTTGATTAGGGAGGTTCCCCGGGTGGTTTTGGTTTGGATGGTTCTCAGTAGTTCCTAATTAATAATGATTAATTTCTTATGCAATTCGGGTTTATGGTAATTCATCCACTTGTAGTGAATAGTTTTAATAAAATTCTGCCAAGGCTAAAAGCTAATGCAGTTGAGTCAGCTAACCCTAGAGCCTCATAACTCGTGTTATACTTGTTGAGTACGAGTTGTGTACTCACACTTGCATCTTCCTCTCTTCTGTTCTCTTTGGGACATCTTCGACTGCTGCTCAGTACCAGGCGACGTGGAGGACTACATCAGCGGACTTGACGATTTCTAGGCGTTGTCTCCCAGTTGACGTCCCTGTGGCGCCCCGCTCTTCATGTATTTATTTTACGCTTCCACATTTCTTGAACTGATTCTTGATTCAGTTGTAATAAAGATATTCATTTTATAATTTATACATTTTTATTCGTGACATGTATTGTGATATCTTGATAATCTGTTGTATATATGCGTGACTTGATCCTGGCGCATATATGATTGCTCGATTTATGTTCTTATAAATCGGGTGTGACAGCAAGTGTGTGCTAATACAATGCGTGATGCAAATGACAGGTTATGCACTCAAGGAAAATTTGTGTTGGCTGCAAAAACCCGGAGACTCCGGGTATATGTCCGGAGACTCCGGACATGATGTCCGAAGTATCAAGCTATGTAACCGGAGTATCTGGACCTTCTGCACAGAACACAGAAAATAGCAAGTCATCACAGTTTAAATAAGCATCACACTATTATTTAAGCCTTAGAACAGTTTCAAATGTGACAACCAAACAGTTTTAAACATAGAGTAGCACACATTACAAGTTTTCAATACAATACAAGCCCAAAAGAGTACATAAATGGTCATTTTCACTCCCCCTTTGTCATCAAGTGCCAAAAAGGGAATGAAAAGAGCAAAGAGGTCTACTCCTCATCATCATCTTGGGCGCCATCATCAGAGGTGTCTTCATCCTCATCTGAGTCGGGGATCTCGCGGTAGTTTTGGGGTACTTCTTCCTCAGTCTCCCCTTCTTCATCAAAGATCTCTTGGCCATGAGGAGGAGAGCGACGAGAGCGAGTAGGTGCACGAGTGCGTCGATGTGGGCGAGGAAGAGGGGCATGAGCAGCAGCAGCCTCATCCGCAGCATCCCACTCGGCGAACGGGTCATCAAACTCGGGCAACTCATGGTAAGGATCCGCAGGAAGTCCTAAGTGACTCTTGATCTCAATAATATCATGGCGGTTTCATTGATTTCATGAGTAGCGGTCTTGCACATGCTAAAGATGCTCTTGAGTGCCCGCTTGATGAAAGAATCATGGTGACCATGGCGAGAGGAGGAAGAGACACCGGAATAGGATGGAACGGGATCAAATCTTGGATTCCTTGTAGCACCGGCATGAAGAGGAGGTACATGCGGTGCATCACTGGAGCGAGGACGAAGGTGAAGTGCTGCATGCTTACAGTCCTTAGGAAAGGTGACCTTCGTAACCCTCTCTATCATATACATGAGATATGGAGCAGATGGTAGAAATTTCTATGGATCATTCATTGTCCTCCTCAACTCATTCCAAATGAAATCCATGATTGAGAAGGTTGCAAGCAAAGTATCTCACTGCCGTAGCATCTCCATCCTTAGCATCAATGGTGGCACGAAAGAATTAATTCATCGTGTAGTAGAAGGGTTGGAGGGTGCTTGCGTTACCGGCTTTGGCTAGAATTGGATTGTAGAAGAGGGCCGGTAATTGATTTGGCTTCAATGATGCTCCACATGAATGAGATCACTCTTCTCATCCTCTGAGCCAAGTCCAAGAAGGTCATGTAATCCACTCCATACTTCACTCCCTCGGTTGTCCAAAAGAAGGCAAGTTTCCTTGCATCATAATAGAGAGATGAGTGAAATTGAGCAAGGATCTCCTCATTCCAATCATATCTAAAGCCCATGATGTCATAAAGCCCAAACTCCTTGCACTTTGCAATTGCTTGATTGAAGAATGGATCGAGCTTCTCAAAGTATGCCCAATCCACATACTTGCAAGGGACAATGGGAGCCTTGCCCTTGCGCATGACTATAGAGGAGTAGAAATCCTGATGCAACTGACACCAAAATCTTCTTTCCAAATTTTCTGCCTTCTCATATTTATACACGTCCTCCTTGCGTGCATTAGTCAGTGCCACGGTTTGTTTGAAGTAATTTCTCCCATTTCAACCGCAAACCCGGGCAGAATTTGAGGATGGGTGAGCTTTGGGCATCTGGGATATTGGCGTTGATCTTCTTGAAACTCTATTTGAAGACGTGGAGGTGTGCGAGGACAGATTTCCCAAGCAATTCCCTTTCTGGTTGGATTTGCCCAGGAAGGAGGAGGCACAGCCATGCTTGGCATCATGTAGGGAGCTTGTCAAGATGCACGAGATGGAGCTTGGCTGCTGCTAGCAGGTTCCTTGCCGGCGCGACAGTTAGGTCGAAGCTCCCTTGGAGGAGGAGGGCACGGAGGGGAGTCCTCTTCCACTTGAAGTTGTGGATCATGGCGATGCTTTTGTCATCGCTGCCCTGTAGGAGCATTCGCACGGTCTCTTCCCATAGCCTAGACATAGGATTGAGCGATTAGGATCAATCTAGAAACAACAGGAGAGAAACATGCTGGCTGGAATTCTTGAAATCCGGAGAGTCCGGGTATATGTCCAGATACTCCGGGCACACTGTCTGGAGTATCCGGACAAAGTATTCGGAGTCTCCAGGCATCGTGTTCCAAACCCTAGGTTCAAGAAATCGAAAGATTCTACCATGGCATTTGAGTGAAACTTGGGGTATGAGCTACTAGACATGAGTGGAGATAATGCCCTAAAGGATATTCAATTTTATCAACTACATTGAGAGATCGGGCGATTCAAAGTTTGAATACCTTAAGGGAAGTTGAACGTGCAGGAAACTTCAAATCCAATGCTTCCTCGGAGTTTCCGGAGGGGAGAATGCCCTTTCTTCAAAGATTTGCAAGTTTTATCCGCTTGGATGGTGAAAATCGCCCCTTGGGCGAGAGGGAGGGAGAGGAGAAGGAGAGGGAGGCAGCATCGGTGAGGAAGAATGAATGAAGCGTTTCTAACCGACCCCCTCCACAGTAAATAAGGGATGGTTTTACCATCCAGAGTATCCGGACAGATTTCCGGATTATCTGGATGTCCGGAATATCCGGCTATCCCTGAGCAGAATTTTAGTGAAGGATAGGATTGAATTTTGATAGAGAGATCTCGTGATTTGAGAGGCTCACTTAGCTTGAGACTAGCCAACAATCAACAATGGGAACTATAGTCTCAAGTAAGCATGAAAAGATTCAAATTTTCTTGAAAATTACTCTATAGCAATCAAACATGTGCATGATCTCAAACTAAGTTACGAGAATCCAATATATTCAGGTCACTCCTCAAGGTACAAAACTTTTGCTCATCAAGTGGTTTAGTGAAGATATCGGCTAGTTGTTTATCGGTGCTTACATGACTCAAAACGTTATCTCCTTTGGTCTCATGATATCTCAAGAAATGATGTCTTATATCAATATGTTTGGTTCTTGAGTGGTTTACAGGGTTGTTAGCTAGCTTGATGGCACTCTCGTTGTCACACAAGAGTGGAATCTTACTAAGCTTGCAACCAAAGTTGCTCAAAGTAAATCTCATCCAAAGTAGTTACGCACAACAAGCACCTGCAGCAACATACTCGACTTCGGTAGTGGATAAAGCAATGGAATTTTGTTTCTTAAAACTCCAAGACACAAGGGACCGACCAAGGAATTGAAAAGTCCCCGATGTACTCTTCCTTTCTACTTTACAACCGGCATAATTTGAATCGGAATAGCCAAGTAGATTGAAAGTGGAGCCCTTGGGATACCACAAGCCAAGGTATGGAGTGTAAACCAAATATCTTAAAATTCTCTTAACAGACATAAGAGGACATTCCTTAGGATTAGCTTGAAACCTTGCACACATGCACACACTAAGCATGATATCGGGCCTAGATGCACAAAGGTAAAGAAGGGATCCAATCATGGAGCGATATACCTTTTGATCTACAGCCTTGCCATCTTCATTTAGATCAAGATGTCCATTAGTTGGCATGGGTGTCTTGATAGACTTGGCATTCTCCATGTCAAACTTTTTCAACATATCTTTAGTATATTTGGTTTGACAAATGAAAGTGCCTTCCTTGAGTTGCTTGATTTGAAACCCAAGGAAGAAAGTTAACTCGCCCATCATGGACATCTCAAATCTCTTTTTCATGATTCTACTAAAGTCCTCGCACCAAGATTGATTAGTAGAACCAAATATAATGTCATCGACATATATTCGGCATACAAAAATATCTTTATCAACTTTACGAGTGGAAAGAGTAGGATCGGCTTTGCTTATCTTAAAGCCTTTCCTTAAGAGAAAATCCTTAAGGCATTCATACCATGCTCTAGGAACTTGCTTGATCCCATAGAGCACCTTATGGAGCTTGTAGACGTGGTTAGGAAACTTGAAATCTTCAGAACCCGGTGGTTTCTCAACATATACAAATTCGGAGATTGGTCCATTAAGAAAAGCACTCTTCACATCCATTTGGTATAGCTTGAAATCATGGTGAGTTGCAAAGGCAAGCAAGATACGAATTGACTCAAGCCTAGCTACGAGGGCATAAGTCTCACCAAAATCCAAACCTTTAATTTGTGTGAAGTCTTGAGCAACCAACCTTGCTTTGTTCCTTGTCACCACGCCATGTTCATCTTGTTTGTTTCGAAAAACCCACTTAGTTCCAATAACATTTTGCTTGGGTCTTTCTACTAAGGACCAGACTTCATTCCGTGCGAAGTTGTTCAATTCTTCTTGCATAGCCATTACCCAATCCGGATCATCCAGAGCTTCTTCTACCTTAAGTGGTTCCAAGGAGGAAACAAACGAGTAATGTTCACAAAAAGTTGCCAAACAAGAACGAGTAGTTACCCCTTTACTTATGCTTCCAAGGATGTTATCTACAGGATAATCCTTTTGGATATTTTGATGGATTCTTGGATGAGGAACTTGAGCTTCATGTTGTATTGGTTCAACTTTTTGTTTAGCCTGAGATTGATCTTGATGTGGTGTTGAGGGTTCAACTTCTGTAACCCGGATAGTCCAGTCCATAGTCCGGATATTTCGGATAGGGGATCCAGAGTCTCCGGACGTATGGCCGGAGTTTCCGGGTTGCGCGGCTGAGGTGGATGTAGATGACCCTCTCAACATCAACATATCATCATCATCATCTTGATCTCCTTGTTCTTGAGACTTTATTTCAGCAGTGGCTAGCTTCTTGATTGCCTTGCTTGATGATTCTTCCATACCTACAACACCATTAACTTGCTCCCTTTGAGAGCCATTAGATTCATCAAATGTCACATCACATGAAACTTCAATACAACCGGAGGTTTTGTTGAAGACACGATAGCCATGAGCATTTGAGGCATAACCAAGAAGGAAACCTTCATCAACTTTAGGTGCAAATTTAGAGTTTTTAGGCTTCTTGTTAAGAAGGAAGCACTTACTTCCAAAAACTCTAAAGTAAGACACGTTCGGCTTTTTACCAAGTAGAAGCTCGTAGGCTGTCTTGTTCAAGATCTTGTGTAGGTAAAGACAATTAATGGCATGGCATGCCGTGTTAATTGCTTCCACCCAAAATTGATCCGAGACCTTGTATTCATCAAGCATTGTCCTTGCGGCTTCAATGAGAGTTCTATTTTTCCTTTCAACAATTCCATTTTGTTGTGGAGTATATGGAACAGAGAACTCATGACCAATGCCCTCTTCATCTAGGAATTTTTCAATGTTGGTGTTCTTGAATTCGGTGCCATTGTCACTTCTCACTTTCTTGATCTTGGTGTCAAAATCATTTTGAGCTCTCTTTGCAAATTTCTTGAGTGTATCTTGCACTACACTTTTGTCATGCAAAAAGAATACCCAAGTGAAACGAGAATAATCATCAATAATGACAAGACCATATTTATTACCACCAATACTCATATAAGCCACCGGGCCGAATAAGTCCATATGTAGTAGTTCCAATGGCTTGATGGTGGTGACAATGCTCTTTGATGGATGAGAAACACCAACTTGCTTTCTGGCTTGACAAGCACTACAAATACGATCTTTCTTAAAAGAGACATTTGTTAGTCCTAGAATATGACCCCCTTTTAGGAGTTTATTGAGGTTTCTCATCCCAACATGGGCTAGTCGGCGATGCCATAACCAACCCAAGCTAGACTTTGCCATCAAGCATGTATCAAGTTGAGCTTTTTCTTGTGAAAAATCCACTAGATAAAGCTTTCCCTTGCGTACACCCTTGAAGGCAACGGAGCCATCGCTTCTCCTAATGATGGTCACACCTTCGTTAGTAAATAAACAATTGAACCCCGACGCACAAAGTTGTGATATAGATAACAAATTATGCCCAAGTGATTCAACTAAGAGAACCTTTGAGAGAGAGAATTTTGAGTTTAGATCAATGTTACCGGTGCCAAGCACTTTTCCCTTTTAATTTCCGGCAAAGGTAATGTAATGATCACCATCGGATTCTTTCAAAGATTCAAACATACTTCCTTCTCCAGTCATATGATTTGTACATCCGCTATCAATCACCCATGTGGATCTACCAGAGAAGTATTCCTACAAAATAAGATTATTCCTTCCTTTTAGGTACCCAACAATACTTGGATCCTTGAGTGTTAGTCACAAGCACCTTGGGTACCCACATATGGCTTTTCACCTTAGTGTTCCATGAGTGGTGACCCACAAATATAGCAACCACTTTACCATGATGGTTCCTAGTTAACACATAATCTGCATAAAAAGATATTTGAGAAGATGACTCTTGTGTCTTAGGAGCTTGGAACTTGTCTTGCTTTAATGAAGATGCAACAATTTTGGCACATTCATCACATGTTGTGCCTGTCTTGACAAACTTGATATGAATTGTCCCTTGTGTCTCACCAATTCCCTTGCGGATGGGAGTAGTCATGTTCACTAGACCTCCATTTGCTCCTAAGGTGGCCTTCTTGTTATTCTTGACATATGAGATGGTTTGAGATGCACCATCTTCATTCTTTCCAAGTTCCTTACCTTTCTCAAATCCATACTTGCTCATGTACTTTGATCCAAATCCCTTTGTATGCTTCTCAAACTCACCTACCCTTGGTGAGGCATTTGTCTTGAGTACTTGCTTGTGAGATGGTACTTCTTCTTGCACTAATTGAGTGAGTCTAGTAATCTCTTTCTTCATGGCATGCATTTCGGCATGGTTAGTAGCACAAGTTTGAATATCAATATTAAAGCATCATGCACAACCGTTACTAGTTGAAGGACTAGATGACTTTGATGACTTACAAGCTTTAGAGGAGCTTTCCAAGAGAGTATTAACTTTAACTTCAAATGTCGTGTGATGGTTTGCAAGCTTGTTAAACTTTCTTGAAGTTTCTCATCGTCTCTCTTCAAGTTAGCATGAGTGTCTTCAACTAAGGAGAGTTCTTTAGTTAAGTCATTCACTTTCCTCTTTTCACTAGTAAATGACTCTTCTACCTCAAGAAGTATGCTATCCTTGGCTTTTAGGGACTCCTTAAGTCTCTTGTTTTCCTTCCTTTAAGGTTCTTTTCAAGAGCTTCGGATTTTTCTCTCTCAATCCTAAACAATTCTTCTTGTGATTCAAGAGTCTCATCTAGTTCATCTAGTTTCATTATTAGTTTCATCATTTTAGTTGCCACACTCTTGCCATATTGTTTAATGAGACTAGCAATTTCATCTTCCTCATCTAGTTCATCATCCGATGAGTTTGGGGATGTTACATTTGTGTTCTTTGCCATCCAACACATGATTGGACCTTGATCTTCATCATCGGTGAGATCTTCAAACAAAATTGGTTGACGCGAAGAGGAGGTCTTGAATGCCATAGTTGCAACATCTTCATTGTCGGAGTTGCTCTCTTTATTTGAATCCCATTATTGACCAAGATGAGCTTCATCGGCACGCGTTTTGTATCTTGACTTGTCCCTCTTGGATGAGCTCTCCTTGGTGTCCTTGTTCTTCTTCTTTTCTTTCGGACAATCCGCAATGAAATGCCCAATTTTCTTGCAACCAAAACAAGGCTTGCTTGATCTTCTTCTTGATTCATACTTGTTCTTGCCAAGGTTTCGGAAGTTGCTCTTCCTTAGAATCCTTCTAAAGTTCTTGTTGAAGAAAGCCATTTGCTCATCATCAAGCTCATCATCTTCATTATCACTAGAGTCATCATCCTTTGAGGATTGGGTAGCCTTTTCCTTGCCCTTCAACTTAGCTTGAAGAGCCAACCTATTGTTCTTTGCCGCTTGCTCTTGGAGGTCAGCCAAATCTTAATTGATCTTGACCCTCTTTAATTGATCATGGTGAGCTTCTATTCTTCCAAGAACATTCTTAGCGGTGAAGTGTTTAAAACCCCTTTCAGCTCTTATCAAGCTAGGTAGTGTGACATCCCTAACCATGTAGATGGTTAAGAGCTTGTCCACTATCTCACGATCACCCCATTTATCTCCACCAAGTGACTTGATTTGATTGGTGATCTTCTTCATTCGATTGTACATTTCTTTGACGGTTTCATCTTTCTTCATGGAGAAAAGACTTAGTTCATCTTCTAATGTTTTGATTCTTGACTAATGAACTTTTCTTGATCCTTGATGATTCACTTGGAGTGTATCCCAAGCATCCTTGGTGGTGAGAGCATCTTCAATCTTGTCAAACTCTTCGGCACTTACGGAGGAGTGGAGGATGTTTAAGGCTTGATAGTTGCGTTGCAAAACATAAGCTTAAGCGGTGTAGGAGTTTCATCATCATCCGGAATGTCACAACCAACTTCCACAATCTTCCAAAGATCCTTATGAATAGCACTCAAGTAACCAAGCATTTTTATCTTCCATTGATTATAGCCCGTGCCATCAAAGTAAGGTGGCTTTCCCATGTGAATTGAGGCATTATGTTCACTTGGAATTTGAAAGGTGTACTCATGACCCACTCAGTGATAGTTGGCTCTTTTCTTCACTTTTGATGAGCTTGAGGATCTTTTCTTATAATCGGTGTCTGAGTCATCACTTGACTCGATTACGATCTTGGTGTTGAATTTCCCTTTCATTCTTTGCAGTTTCTCTTCTTCTTCCATGCTTTCCACTCTTGGAATGACATCTCATAATCGGTTGTTTCCAACTCATCTTCTTCTTTTTCATGTTGACCATTCTTCTTCTTGTCCTTAGGCTTTCCTGATGACTTTGATGAGGACATCTCTCCTTTGCATACAATGCAAGGACCGATCACTAGAGCACGTGCACGACAGTTGGATCTCCAGGTATATTCTAACCTTGTCAATTGCTTTTCAGAACTTACGCTTGGTTTCATGCATGTGTTATTGATCAGGAATAATGGAGAGAACCAGCAAAGACTTGGAGAAGGCCAAGGACTCAAGGAGGACGAGCTAGGACGTCCACACCAAGGAGGAGTCCAGTTCCAACTCGACTTCGACTCCACTTCGGATTGCAGAACCTTACTTCACCAAAACTGACGCCCTGACCACATACAGAGTCAGATTTGGATGTTCTATATATGGTTAGAACTAGAATTTCATAGAGCTTCCAATGGCACCAGTCCCATCTCAAAATTCCTTCTGAGTCGACGGGAATCGTCGCCACAAGTGGGCGTCTAGAATCTAATAGGGTGCTGTGTCACCGTCTTTTGGGCCGTTGGCCCGTGTACCGTGTTGAAGCCCGTTAGGGTTGCGTTCAGGGGACTTGCACGCCCCTAACTCCCTTTTATTCAATAGACATCGCCACCTTAGGGTTTGGGTTTTGCTTAGATTCATTTTGTCATCAAACAGTGTCGCCGTTCATTGGTTTGTGAGACCCCATCTCGTAATCAAGTCTGTTTGATTGCATCTCCTGTTCTTGCTTGTGTTCTTAATTGCGCTTGTAGGGATAAGCCTTCGTGGCGAGGTCATTCGTGTAACATGGGTGATAACCAACGGAGCAGTGGTGTAGTGATTGCAGGGTTCTATTCATTCGAAGCCTTGGATCATCAACGTCGAGTTCTCCACCAATCAAGTTTACCTTACCTCTTGGAAGATCGGGACTCAACCTCCTATCAGACTTCTCCTTGTCAACTTCATCGGTTGGATCGATAGGAGCCTTTGATGAAGTATCACTTGACATCTTGATTCTCCAAGCGGTTAGGCTTCAAAGATTGAGAACCTTGCTCTGATACCAATTCAAATGATCTCAAGATGCCTAGAGGGGGGTGAATAGGCTAATCTAAAACTTAAAATACTTTAAATACTATTAGTAACACAGATATCCGGATACTCCGGATATATGTCCGGATACTCCGAGTTTTGTGTCCGAAGTTTCCGGAAATATTATCCAGAAAGTCCGGGTATGAAACAATATACACACTAACAAGATATTGATACTACAATTTAGATCGAGTAAATTTAGATAAGCTAGTGGTACCTTTAGAGCATTTCTTACCAGTTGTCTTGCTCTAGAGACTAGTATAATTGTAAATTGGCCTCAAACCCTAGAATGTTAGTCTCACAAGCAAATAACTAATAAAGACAAGTAAGAAGCACAAGAGAGAGATAGAATTTATTTCCCAAAGTTCACTCCCAAAGGAGCTACGTCTCTGTTGAGGAAGGATTCAAGAGACGATGCTCAAGAACCCCTATGCTCCTCTTTCAAGGGTGAGACCAACGCTCAAACCCATGGTTACTTAATATGTGTTCCTTCGGAAGGAATGATGATTACAAACTTTTTGTGTTGCTCACAACTTGCTTGAGCACTCACAAGCGAGCTCCAAGAGCAATAAACTTGAATCCACCGGCTAGACAGGGATGTTGTGCTCAAGAGATGGAATGGAAGCTTACTAACACAAATCTTTGCTCTTGCAACAATCTCACTTGAATCCCCAAAGAAAATCACTCAAGAATGAAAGAGGGGAAGTGAGAGAGCTCTTCTTTTGCTTGCAAGTGTTTTCTGGTTGAAAATGAGCAGGAGAAAGTTGAATGAAGGGGTATGGATACCCCCTCTCATAGAAAACTAGCCGTTGGGTAAAGGATACCCGGATACTCCGGGTATATATCCGGATACTCCGGACACTGGGGTCCGGAGACTCCGGTCTCAGAGAAACTACGGTTTGGGAACAGTTACCCGAAAACTCCGGGTTTTTGTCTGGATACTCCGGAACACTATGTCCGGACATTCCGGACTATGAACCGGACAATCCGAGTATAACAGGGAATTTCATAAGAAAGCTGTTTATAGTGGTAGGTTTGATTCTCATGGTTTTTTGTAGGTTCTCTTGAGCACAACTACCACGTCAACACCTGTGGATCAAAGTCCCTCTTGATAGTATGGCGTTCCTATACTCAATTTCAAAATAAAATCTAATTCTTCAAATAAATTTGAAACACCGCTTTTCATTTCCCTTTTTAGGGCTCATGTTTTGTAATACGCTTTGCTTCATCACTCTTAGGCCCTGCACACATGCTCGATAACATGATTAGATATACATGTGCTTTATCATCTACCACCAAAACCCACTAAGGGGCCTATATATCTTTCAAAAAGCCACACCGCTACAGTGGTAACTAAACTCTAAGGGTATTTGTGACAATCTGGCTCACACGCCCTATATCCATTGCCCCTTTTCCATCCCTTCTTCACCTCTCGCCTTTCCCCTCCACCTCTCTCGCCTTTCCCTTCTGCGCTGGCACTCGACCCCTTAGCTCCACTGAAGACCACTGCGCAGGAGCTTCAACCTCGTCTATGACGCTGAGCGCACCGGAGCTGCTTCCCCATCAGCCACTACCGCCGCACCGGATCTGCTTCCCCGTCTGCCACTGCCGTTGCACCGGATCTGCTTCTCTGTTGCCGACTACCGCCGCACCGGATCTGGTACCCCTTTGACGACGCCTGTCATTCCGGATCGGCCACAACATCAACGACGACCGCCGCATCGTAGTAGCCTCACCATCTTCGACACGCATCTACCATGATGATTCACAATGTTCAAAACCCGAGGCCACGTAGCAAGAATTATGCAAAATCCATCTAACTTCTGTGGTTCTAGGTAGGGACACATTCATCTATGGTTCGGGATTGGAGGTTCTAGTGGGTCTGCATTCTACTTCCAAACATGAATATATAATCAACCTAGCTCCCTAACGCTTCAAATCTGTTTCACACATGTAAGAACCTACACAAAGTGAACGGGAAGGCCGTGAATACGAAATGCAACGGCAAGCCCGCATCAGGGAAAGTAGCAGAATAATGGAGGATCTTGGCATGAGTGGTTTATCAACAAGGTTTAGTTCATTGTTTGGAAAAAAATAACTTCAAAGGGTCAAAGTCTAGGCAGCAAGGGGTAAAGGTCTGGCAGGGACGCTTGTCATGGAGAAGGGTCTGATTTATCAGATTACATCCCTGAAGATGAGGAGCCTGATCATGGAGCTAATTATACGGACTTAGAGGAGGAGCCGACACCCCTAGCAAATGAGGTGCATCTTCTATCTTGGCTGTGGGGCGGGGGATGCATGAACTAGATATTTCTGATGGTTAGAAGCAGCACTAGTTTTTTCAATGCAGGGACTACATATTTCCACTACTTATAAGTGCTTCTAATTTATTCACATGATTACAACTTATGCCTTTTGAAATCTACAAGGCCCTATGCGAACTGGATGTAGGAAGGCGGGGAGAAGAAGTATTGCCATAGCTCCTAGAAGAGGAGGAAGACAATCCAAGAGGGTGAGGTCAATCCCACCAACAGATGTTACTCATGGAGCTTCATCAAGGATACTAAAAAGGCTGGACATAGCAAGAGCACCTCAACAACCTGTGCATCAAGGATTGGCGCCAATTGCAGAAAACAATAGCGGTGGTGACAATGATGTGCAGGAAGAATCGCCAGCAGTTGCAGAAAACACTAGCTGTCATGAGGACCTGAATGGTTGTTCAAGTCCTTTTAGAGACTGGACACCATGTCCAGATCATGGTAATGGCCTCAATGAAGATGAGACTAGACGGAATACCGACTCTAGGCAGTAAGATTCCAAGACTGAAGGTTGGTTCGTTGACCCTAAAGCTTTTTAGTGCTGATGGTTTTATATTTGATGAATGATGAGAATTTGAATGAAATCTCTGTAGAACCTACATGATGAGGACATCTCTCCTTTGCATACAATGCAAGGACCAATCACTAGAGCACATGCGCGGCAGTTGGATCTCTAGGTACGTTCTAACCTTGTCAATTGTTTTTCAGAACTTACGCTTGGTTCCATGCATGTGTTATTGATTAGGAATAATGGAGAGGACCAGAAAGGACTTGGAGAAGTCCAAGGACTCAAGGAGGAGGAGCTAGGACGTCCACACCAAGGAGGAGTCCATGTCCAACTCGACTTCGACTCCACCTCGGATTCCAGAACCTTACTTCACCAAAACTGATGCCCTGGCCACATACGGAGTCGGATTTGGACGTTCTATATACAGTTGGAACCAGAATTTCATAGAGCTTCCAATGGCATTGGTCCCACCTCAAATACCTTCTGAGTCGACAGGAATCGTCAATACAAGTGGGCATCCAGAATCTGACAGGGTTCTGTGTCACCGTCTTTTGGGCCGTGTACCGTGTTGAAGCCCGTTAGGGTTGCGTTCAGGGGACTTGCACACCCCTAACTCCCTTTTATTCAGTAGCCGTCATGACCTTAGGGTTTGGGTTTTACTTAGATTCAATTTGTCATCAAACAATGTCGTCGTTCATCGGTTTGTGAGACTCCACCTCGTAATCAAGTCTGTTTGATTGCATCTCCTGTTCTTGCTTGTGTTCTTGATTGCGCTTGTAGGGATAAGCCTTCATGGTGAGGTCATTTGTGTGACACGGGTAATAACCAACAGAGCAGTGGTGTAGTGATTACGGGGTTCTGTTTGTTTGGAGCCTTGGATCATCAACGTCGAGTTCTCCACCAATCAAGTTTACCGTACCTCTCGGAAGATCGGGATTCAGCCTCCTATCAAGTGGTATCAGTTATCAAGTTGCCCATGAGGTATACTCGTGTGCCTTTAGATTTGCTTTGTTTTCATCCTATAGTCCACAAAAAGCCAAAAAAAATTGTTACTCGTTCCGACCTACAACCCTCGCTCGGCCTTTTGCACAATTTAGTTTCGGAGTCCGTAGTTCTGAGTTCGTGTCCTAGGTTGAGTTTGGTTGCTGGTTTAGATTTGTTTTAGTTTAGTTTTGTTTATTCCATCCGCTGCCATCCATAAAAAAAAATCAATCTACAGAAACTTTTCCTTTTCCATCGACCACCGATCCACCTGTTCATATCTGAATCAGTTTCCACCGCCACAAACCCTAATTCGGAGAGTCCTCCTTAAATCAGGCATAACTTTTCGCTCGGAACTCCGATTGAGGTGAATTGTTTTTTTCCGAAAGCTCTTGAAAAGTTGCACATACAATTACCCCGCTACGCCGGGTTCGGCGTTCTCAAAAAAATTTAAAAAAAAATTAGGAAGGCACTTGATTCGGGCTATGAAGTTCCAGCACCAGTTTTTCCAAACACTCCTGAAATTGTACCGATCATATCTTTCATCGGTTTGAGCTGATATTTGGTGCTGTTCACTCTCTTGTACCCCTGGTTGAGAAAAAATATCAAAAAAATAAAAGCAAAAAAATAAAAATTTGATTCCTACTAGTGCTGAAAGAGAAAACAGGGGGAATTTACTATTTTCTATGTGCGTTGTTGGATAGCTGCTGGTACTGTCTTTGTGGCTCATCATTTTTGATCCTTGTTCCTTGCTTGCTGCCACAACTATTCTAATACATTTTTAGGCCAGCAACTAGGCCAGGTTCTTTGGACACTTATTCAGCATTGCTATACGTTACTAACTTGTGTGCCACATACATATACTGCACTTGAGCCTTCCCAAGCTCCACCTTCTCCCGAGCAGAATAGGTACCCTGTGCAATCACACCCACTCTCTTCGTGTTGTCATACCAGTCACCATTTGCCACCTGCAGTGCTGGTAGGACACTGGTAAGAGCGGGGTAAGACGCGTCTTACTACTTGTTTTTCCACTTCCACTTCAGAGAGTGTAGTCTTAGGGTTTGTCGGTGTTTTACCGGCTGCCCACCGAGGGGTATACCCAAGGTGGTAAGTTTAGGTGAGGAGACGCCGAGATTAGGAACTCGAAGGTGCAAGGAACACAAGATTTAGATAGGTTTGGGCCGCGAGGTGTATAATACCCTACGTCCTGTATGGTGGTTTGTATTCCCTTGGGTGTTTATGTTATGTTTTGAATGGGTCCCTGCCCCCTATATATCTGGGAGGTCACGGTTACAAGAATTCTAGTCTAATACTAGATAAGAAATTGTAACTGTGACACACTAGGTGTCAAAATTGTAAAACACTTGGGGAAAATGTGTAATGTATGTATTGAATTGTGTGAAATTGAGTGAATGTGTGAAAATAAGGAGTTACATGTAATTTTTCAAAAAAATGAGTCCTTTTATGCAAAATATTTGAATTACAAAGGTAACCCTTAAATTTTACTAGGGTCAGAGTGTAAAAGTGTTAGTCATCATTGCATTACAGAAAATTTACAATTCATTCCAATAACATATGGAATTTACCCTAATAAGGACAAAAACTTTATAAAGTTTGAATTAAGCCTAAAGTTTTAAAATAAAATTCTATCCTTTGAGTTATTGAAATTGAACCTTGAATAAAAGTTGTAGGGTTTTAAAAGTTCTACAACTTTTATTTTGACCATCTTCTCATTTGGCTTTAGAACAAGAATTTGGTTTTACATCGAGGTCCCTAGAGATTTTGGTGTTCACTACTCAGTCCCTGGCGCCCCCTCCCTTCTTCTTCCTCTGCTTCCCCTCTGCCGCACAGCAGGGCCGCCGCAGGCCGTCATGCCGCCTCGCCCGAGGCCTCCTCCTGCCTATCCTGGCCTCCACGTGTCGCCCTCGAGCTCGCCCACCGCCTCAGCGCTCCCTAGCTGGCCTCCCCCGTATGACATTCAGGTAACTAAAAATATGGACACTAGGTTTAGTATGATGCTTGCTATGGTATATGTGGGTAGTACAAAAGATTAGGGGTATATTTTTTTTCTATAAAATATAGACCCTTAAGTGTAAAATTGGGTGGAATGGAAGGCAGTATTAAGACCTAGGAGAAAAATAATACTAAGTGTTAATTATATTACTATAGGAAGGAAA